>NW_022196897.1:102060612-102083668 GCF_008632895.1 Mastomys coucha
GGGGGGTGGGAGGAGCGATGATCAGAATAATTTGTCCTAAAATTTTCATTTTTTTTTAAAAGGAGAAGAAAAGAAAGAAAATGGGAACTGTCCCCGAAGCTGCTCATGTTGAGGGTGCATTTGAAAGCGTGGAGAGTCTAGGAAGATGAGTCAGAGGCAGCATGGGCTCTCAGTAGTTCCAAGTGAGACTGATGCAGTCGTTATCATCTACGTCCTTCCCACAAGCCCACCACACTGAGTCTGACTCAAAGCAGCACGAACGTCCTGTTTCCCAGAGATAAGGTCTCAGGCAGCCAGACCACAGCCGAGGCTGGAGTGTGAAAGCCAGTCTGTCCTTCAGCATGGCCTCTCCTTTCAGCTCAGCTTTTCCTGTGTGACCGTTTGCAGCAGTGATGGTCCCCCACGGCCCCAGGCATGACAGAGCTAGAGCGTAGTTTTGAACCTGATTTTGCCAAAATCACTGGAAATAGAGGAAATCCATCCTCTACCCCCAGACATAAATCAAGACTAAGCTCTGGCTGCCTTCTAATTCCATTATATGCACACATTTGTCTGTCTGTCTGTTTGTCACTCTCCCCCATCTCTCTTTCTGAGTATGTGCATGTGTGTGTGTGTGTGTGTGTGTGTGTGTGTGTGTACATGTGCATGTGTGTGAGTGTGTGCACACATGTGCGCTCTGTATTGTCATTTGTTTTCATTTTTTAACTAAAAATTTAAATTTCATTTTTTAAAAAAATGTACATGTGTTACCTTAGTTTGCTTTCTTCTGCTGTGATAGACTATTAGCAAAAGTAACTTGAGGAGGAAGGGTTTGTTTGGCTTGCAGGTTGTAGTCCATTATCAAGGGAAGCCAATGCAGGAGGTCCAGCAGGAACCTGGAGGCAGCAACTGAGGCAGAGATCGTGGAGAAATGCTGTTTGCACAGCATGGCTCTCTCATACCATCCAGGATCAACTGATCGTAATGGTCTGGGCCATCCCACATCAGTCATTAATCAAGAAAATGTCCTATACACTTGCATACACGCCGATCTTGAGGCATTTTCTCAGTTGCGGTTCCTCTTCCCAGATGACTAGCTTGTGCCAAGTTGATAAAATACTGGCCAACCCAGGTATGAATCAACTGGGAAGCTGACTAGCACCTAAAGTCTTACTATAAAGCAAAACAAGCAATCTTGCGCCTCACCCAGCTCAGAGGCAATCACTTTCCAGTCTTCAATTGTTTATTCTACTCTTACTTTATATTTATAGAACTTTATACTTTTAGAGAATTCTCTTGGCTACTGCTTTCCGAAATTTCCTCCTATGTGTTTGACTTGTTGTATTTCTTTTAAAGAAGACAAAAGTGAAATGTCTTACATCAAACTCTTGACAGACACATGCATATATACAACGTATGCATGCACACACACATACACACAAGCACATACACACACATACATACAGGCACACACACACACACACACACACACACACACACTGCTCTTCCAATATTGACTTCCTATTCAGTTAACCTTTGAGTTTAATTAGCATGATTTATGAATATTATTCAGATGCAAAAAATAATCTCACTTTGACTTCACTTCCCTTCTTGTAAAACTTTTATCTTTACTAGTTAATAATGACCACTCTTCTGGTTTTCTATGTCCCTATCAATAGCTTACTCCAGCTGTCTATTAACTAAACAAGTCAAACAGTACATGAATGCATCCCCTCCTTCATCCTTAGATCAGTCGAGCGAAGAGAGATGAATGCTGGCCATCGGCTCCCTTTCTCCTTTGTATTCAGTCCAGAGCCCTAGCATACGGAGAGTGCTGCCCATGATTAGAGTATGTCTTCCCATCTCAATTAACCTCCCCTAGAAACTGCCTCATTGATAAGACCAGAGGCTTGTCTCCAGGCAATTCTACATCCTGTCGAAATGACAATCAATATTAACCGTCAAAACTTTTTCTGTTTTGTATTTCCATTCCTCTTCTTTGGAAACTAGTTTTGGTTGAGGCTGGGATCTCTTAGACGACTCCTCTGTTTTACGTTTTCTTCTCAGGAAGGGTTCTCTAACTTTGTCCTCTGATACTTCTACGTTTGTCGGTGTTCACAGGGAAGTCAGGATTCTCAGTCTTAGGATACAAAGACAATTCCCCCAGTTTTTCATTTGAGTCAAGATTTCACTTAGCTCAGGCTGGCCTTCAACTTACTGTGTTAGCCAAGTAGTATGGCTCTGAAGATCTGATCCTTCTTCCTCCGAGTGAGTGGTGGAATTACAGGCATGAACTGCCACACCCATATTCGTGCTGTGTTAGGGATTGAACTAGGGGGTTCTGTGCATGCTAGATAAGCCCTCTACTGACTAAACTTCAGCCTATATTTTCTTAATCTCTCTTCCCCTTCCTATCTTAGCTGTGTGGTTAGGCTTGCAAGCTAGAGAGATGGCTAAGAATGCTTGCTGCCCTTTTAGAGGACCTCAGTTCAGTTCCCAGCACTTGATCAAGTACCATTACACATATGTCCAGCATATGGGATCTCAGGCCTCTGGCCTCTGTAGGCATCTGTGCTCATATGTGAACCAGTACACACACTGGTTCAATCCATAGCACCACAGGGGTGGGGAGAACAGATGTGGTGGCACAAGCCTGTAATCCCAGGTCCCAGGAGGAAAAGGCAGAATGATGAGGAGTTAAAGGTCATCCTTGGCTACATACTGAGTCTGAGACAAGCCTGGGATATAAAAAACTTTGTCTCAAAACCAAACAAATAAACAGGACCCCTGCAATGGTTCAGTGGGTAAAGGCACTTGCCACACAAACTGACAACCTGAGTTTAATCCCAATCC
This sequence comes from Mastomys coucha, assembly GCF_008632895.1. Taxonomy (NCBI): domain Eukaryota; kingdom Metazoa; phylum Chordata; class Mammalia; order Rodentia; family Muridae; genus Mastomys; species Mastomys coucha. The sequence continues at coordinate 102,063,445 of NW_022196897.1, forward strand.
TCAGAACCCAAGTAAAGAAAACTGATTCCACAAAATTGTCCTCTGATTTACACATGTCTGCCTGCACACCATCCATACACAGTAACAGTGTAGCAATTATATAGTTATAAAGTTATATAAAGTTTTAAAGAAAGATAGATTTTAGATGAAGTTAAATGATTGGCGTAGGTCCTCTGCAGCAAACTCACCATTCACATGCTAGTTATTTTTAATCGTAGTAATATTATAAATATTTATTAATTAATGACTAATTAAAGTAAGACAAGCTGAGGGGACATGGAAGTTGAATTGCATCTGGGAGGTTCTGTGGCTGAAATGCACATTTTTACTCTCAAGTGAGACATGACTCAGGTTCATCTTTTCTCACTGGCTCTAAGAGTTGCTGCCTTCAGATTTGGTGCTGGCTGGTTTTGCGTCAAGTTCACACAAACTAGAGTCATCAGAGAAGAAGGAGTCTCAATTGAGACTCCTCCAGAAGATCAGGCTGTAAGCAGCTTGTACAGCTCTTTCTTTTTTTGATGTAGTTTTTTTATTTTGTTTTGTTTCTCTTTTGTTGTTGTTGTTATTAAATTTATTTATTCACTTTACAACCCAGTATCAGCCTTTCCTCTCCTCCAACTACCCCCTCCCATAATGGGAGGTGGCCTCCACTTCCCTTAGAAGTGGAAGGGAAACCTCACTGGGTTTCAACCCCCCATCCTCATCCTCCACCCACCCCCACACCCGACAACCCTGCACATCAAATGGCTGCAGGACTAAGCCAATCTTTTTCCACTGAGGCCAGACAAGGCTGTCCATTTAGGGGTGTGGGATCCACAGGCAGACAGGTGGACACAACAGGCTTAGGGACAGCCCCTGCTCCAGTTGTTTGGGGGACCTGCATGAAGACCTGCTACTTATATGCAGGAGGCCTAGGTCCAGCCCATGCTGGTTCTTTGGTTGGTGACTCAGTCTCTGGAAGCCCCCAAAGGTCCAGGTTAGTTGACTCTGTTGGTCTTCCTGTGGAGTCTCTATCCTCTTTGGGTTTCTCAATCTTTCTCCCAAATCTTTATTAGTGGTTGATAGGAGAGGGCCCAGCCTGTTGTGGGTGGGGTCATTCCTGGGCTGGTGATTCTGGGTTTTATAAAAAAGCAAGCTGAGTAAGTCATGTGGTACAAGTCAGTAAGCAGCAGTACTTGGTGGCCTCTGCATCAGCTCTTGCCTCCAGGTTCCTGACCTATTTGAGTTCCTTTCCTGACTTCCTTTAATGATAAACAGTGATATGGAAGAGAAAGAGAAATGAACCCATTCTTCCCCAGGTTTCCTTGGTCATGGTGTTTTATCACAGCAATAGCAACCCCAAATATAACATTTTCTAACATTTTTCTATGTCCAACCTTCTAAAATGACAGTGACCTTGAGATATTGCAGAGCATCAAGATAAATAGTTGCTTTACTTGTTATCAAATATAATGATCACTTTGCTCAGAAATCCTCCAGAAGGGCTTCATACCCAAATAGCATCCTACACATCTGTGACTTTACCCAAAGGCAAAATGAAGGCCACCTTGCCTCCTCCCATTAGCAATCACTAGCTTTAATTAAGAATCACATCACATAGGCCTCCATAATTGGAGAATTCATTTAGTAGGCCATTACAAGGTAAGTAATTTCCACTCCCTTGAACTTAAAAGTCTGCCAGATGAGTATTTTCCGGGTCCTTCCATTACCTGCGCATGGCCCTAAGCTTTCCAGAATTCTGCTTGTGACCATGTTTGACTCCAACCCTGTCAGAGTTTAAAATCAGGACAACTCTGACAGTTTGTCCAGGAAGCAGATGTATGTACTTTTGTTGTACAAAGTTTACATATCTTAGTAGATTTAAACTGAGCTATAAACAGAGTCGACTGCCATTTCTTGACTATTTATATAAATTAAAGGATGGCTTAACTTAATTTCTTCCACTTGTACCCTCTGGCAGTAGAGGTTGCTAAAGAGTTCAGTTCTCTTTTCAAAAGACTGCTTGCCATCTTCTGATATTTAGCTGTATTTCCTGCGGTAGTTTATACTGGAGTCTACAATGATCTAATCCATAAAACCTCATTTCTGATGTAACCCCCCCCATCCTCAGATTCAGGATCTATCTTAGAAAAGACAGTCAACAGACTACAAACAAAAGAAAGAGGACTGAATAGAATTTCTCCCATCAAACCCAGACTCAAATCAAGACATAATTTAAAGAATCCTAACATTGTGACCAAAATAGACAACACAGATGCATTTAGCTTTGAGATGGATTATTGGAATGCAATGGCAACATCAATGACGTACCTTAACCCCTGCACCTGGAACCAAGCAAAGAGGGGCTTTTGAATTCCAAGAAAATAGGCTCATGATTCTTTACCAGTATTGGCATGTATGTATCTGAAAATAAATATATAACAAATCATATACACTATAAAAAGATCTTTTCTGAAGACCCTCTGTGTATGTATATTAATGGACATGTATATGAGTGTACATGCATACTGAGGACACAGGGTGATATTAGTATGTTCTAGAATTCTCTACTTACATTTACTTACTTACTTACTTACTTAACTTAACTTAGAAATAAGGTCTCACTAAGTATCATTGGCTGCTCTAGAACTCCTAATGTAGATTAAGCTGGTCTCAAACTCAAAGATTCACCTCAGCACCCCAAGTCTTGCTAATATGAAGGGTAGGAACCACCATACCTGGCCTCTTCCTCATATTTTGAGACAGAGTGAACTAGGAACCCACTGATTCACTTGGCTGAGCTGGCCCGCAAGCCACAGAGACCTCCTGTCTCCAAGTCCCCTGGGTTAGGATGCTAGGCAGGTACTGTGCCAACCTTTTGTTTGCTTGCTAGTTTAATATGAGTTCTGGGCATTGGAATCAGGGCCACATGTTTGCATAACAAGCCCTTCCTTTTGTCTATCGAGCCCAGTGCTTTAATATTCCCCAGTGAACAGAGAATGGAGTAAAGCTAACTAGGTGGTAAGCAGATTTTTAAGATAATGCTAGATCCTAGCCACAATAGATGCATATCTTCTTCAGGGGGCCAATCAACACTCAGTCCAGGTACTGCTATGAAAACTCACAGGTGTGACCAAGGCCTGGGGTGAGCTGGCCTTTGCTTTAGTTGTGAAGCCAATTGAATGAACCATGGAAAGACTTTAATGTGCTTTTTAAAAAGGAGAGATTTGAACCACCAGAAGGCTGTAATGCAAGAGAGGCTTTTCCAATGCCAAGAGGATAATATGAAATTGGCTGTGGACAGCTGATAGCTGGAGTCCAGCCCCCAAGAACACAGAGGCCTTGGTCCCACAATGGGAAGAAAGTGAATTTATCCTGTAGCCTACATTGAGCACGAAGCCAGTTCTCCAGGGTTACCTGGAGGAAGGAGCCTGGTAATTTGGTTTTAACCTTCTAAGACCCTGAGCTGAGAACATCGCCATGCAACACTTGACTTTTGTTTGATTGAACTGTATGAATAAAGAAATGTTTTTTTAAAAGCTGCTCTTTATGGTATTTTGTTATATAACAGAAGAGATCTAGTGCAAAGCCCTATTTGGAATGTTGGTTGGATCCTGGAGGGTGTATTGGTTGACTGTATTCGTTTGTTGGTTTTTGTTTTTTTGTTTTTTGTTGTTGTTGGGTATTTTTTGTTGTTGTTGTTTTAGAGACAGAGTGTCAGTCTGTAACCCAGACTGACCTTAAACTCATTTTCCTCCTGATTCCACCTCCTCAGTGGCGGGATTACAAGCATGTCCCATCTCACCTAGTCCAAATCCCTATCTGCAGAGATGCTCAACTTGTTTTATTGAGACTTTGGCATTGTATGCATGGATATAACAGCCACTTGTCTATTGATCCATTAAGTGGTTTCTAGTTTGGAGGGGTTATGAATAAAGTTGTCAAAGAACTTTTGACCATTAGCAGAAGCACATAAGGTTCAGGAGTCCATCTGTGCTTCTCCATATTTTGTGCCCAAAAGGGGGAAGCACCATGAAATGATTAGCTATTCTCCTGTATCCCTAGGTGAGAACTTGCTTTCCTCTATTCGATACTATTAGATACTTCTCTGCTACTTTTCTCAGGGAGGGAATAAAATAGCCAAGAAAACTGGCAGGAAGTCTTAAATGCGTTCCCTTGTAACCGGTTCTTAGCCCAGGGAATCCTTCAATGGGTTAGCTAGCCTATTTCTCCTGCATGCTTTGAAATTTTTAGCCAATGCTATACATGCAAATTGAATAAAGAAATCCTTGGAGACCATGAAGATAAGAATGCAAATATACAGAATAGAAACAAGTAGAAATGACCTTCACCCTGGCTGCTAATTTTAAGACTTGTACACCCAGTGCTCTTAGCAACTTAAGACTTCCTGCCAGTTTTCATTGCTATTTTTTCCCCTCCCTGAGAAAAGTAGCAGAGAAGTATCTAATAGAATCTAACAGAGGTAAGGCATTCATCACCCAGTGATTCAAGAAAATAGCTAATCATTTCCTGGTGCATCCCCTTTTTTGGTACAAAATACAGAGAAGCAAGGCAACTTGCCTAGAAACTCAGTGAGTTAAGGAGAAGAACTACAAGTGACCAGAATTCCCAGCAAGTACACCTGCAGACAGGTGTTCCTCTCTTCAAGTCGACCTGAAGTGAAAGATCAGAAACACATCCAACCGCAGTGGACACCAACAGCATTATTTGCTTACGCTTCACTTTCTGTGGGAAGGACATTTTTTTTCTCCTTTAATTTAGTTGGTTGCTTGATTGCATGGCAGTTCTGTTGAAGTCAAGAACCAACAGAGACAAAACAGAACAGGGGCAAAAGTGAAAATGGCTTGGGTAGTTGTCCTGAATTGCTTCATTCCAAATTTATTTTGCCATAAAACCTCACTCTGCTGATAAATGAGCATCAAACTATCAAATGTATATGTACATATGAAATGCTAACATCAAGAATGGCTGTCAGCTAAGCTCACTGGACCTTTGAGATAACCTGAATTAATGAAGAGCCTGGCACTGGATGTGTAATGTGAGAAGACAGACAAATTTGTCCAGACCAGGTTAAAAAAAAAAAAAAAAGTCTTACATTAGAGGATCATGCCATCAGAAATACAGGGCATAATACAAATGTCTTGAGAATACACTAATTGGTCCTTGGAGCCCAGGCTGCTTTGTATGAAGTCTTTCTGTGTAAAGTCAATAATGTTTATCACTTCTTAAAACTCTCACTTAACCTCAGGACTTCTGTCTTTTAATAACCTGGCTCCTTTTTATTCCCTGTCTCTTTGTCTCTGTCTCTATCTCTGTCTCTCTGTTTGTCTCTGTGTGTGGGGTTGTGTCTGTGTATGGGGGTGTCTGTATATATCTGTCTTAGTCAGGGTTTCTATTCCTGCACAACCTGCTCTCTTATAGAACCCAAGACTTCCAGCCCAGGGATTGCACCACCCACAAGGGGCCCTACCACCTTGATCACTAATTGAGAAAATGCCCCACAGCTGGATCTCATAGAGGCACTTCACTTCCCCAACTGAAACTCCCATCTCTGTGCTAACTCCAGCCTGTGTCAAGTTGCCACACAAAACCAGCCAGTACAATGTCTCTCTGTGTATGTCTGTGTGTCTGTGTGTGTCTGTATATGCTTCTGTGTGTGGCGGTCTGTGTATGTGGATCTGTGTATGTGTGTGTGTGTGTGTGTGTGTGTGTGTGATCACATTCCCAGGGTACTAGGCTCTTCCACTCATCATATTGCAGCCTTACCTAGAATATTTGAACCCACTCATGGCCCTATGTGTTGTGGCAACACAATGTCATTAGTAAAGTAGCCAGTTCTAATGAAGGGTCCCCTGACTTTTTATGTTCTCAGATAAACCAGAAGCATTCTGAGTTGGGACTTGAACATCTACATGAATAATTAATCTTGTCAGAATCAACACACCCAAAGTTCATGGAAGCACTAGTTTCCCTCTAGGAAATCCTGGCTATATCTGATATAGCGTTGAGCATCATGATGCTTATGCCTTGACAGATGGCTTATAGGCATATCTATAACCCACTAGGCTGATGCACTGTGTTTTAGACTTTATGTGTTGTGAAGCCAAACCACAAGTGATTTAGGAAACACTACAATTTGACCCATAGAGTCAGGGTGGACCGGTGCATTTACAAATATCTGTGATTCCAAGGGGAGCAGCATCTTGGCCATAGAGCGTTCATAAATCTCCTGTTGTGTCAGTCAATTCCAGTCTGTAAGAGAAAGAGATCAGTAATTGGTAGCATCTGGTGTGCTCTCTCTCTCTCTCTCTTTCTCTCTCTCTCTCTCTCTCTCCCTCTCTCTGTGCGTGTGCACGCTCGTGTGTGTGTGTGTGTGTGTGTGTGTGTGTGTGTGTGTCTTGTCCATTTGTCAGGATCTGATTGTTTTCTGAAGGATCCTACCAAGCAATATGAGAAAGTACAAGTTCCATTTTGAATCTCCTTTGCCTACCAACTCTAAGACCCTGAGTTAATAACTTGTTAGTTATTTCATCTGTAAAACAAAAAGCTATCTCTCTGACAGCATGACCACTTAAGGATATATAACTTTACAAATAATCTGCCTGCCCCATAAACCATCAAGATGAACTTTTCTAGAAACAAACAAACAAATAAGCACAAGCCAAATATCTGCTTGAAATATTTTGGCAACTTAGTTATGCATACCATGCAAAAATTACATTCACATGTATGAGGTAAAAATGTTGGAAGTGAGGGTATAGCTCAATGGTAGAATGCTTTCTTGAGTCCAAAACCTTAAGTTACATTCTTAGCCCTGCACATAAGTGTTTATAATAATCATCACTATCAAATACAATTGTGTGTTGACTTTTAAAACATTGTATTTTCCATTTTTGCCTTCTAAAGCCGTTTCTCCTGAAGGGTCTCCACAAGCCTCCCCCAGCAGTTTTACCACATGCCCACCCCCCCGGCCCCCTCCCCCACCGGCAGTTTTCCTGCAGGTCATTGCCATGTCCCTCTTAGGCAGAGACCTGATACTGCTTAGTTCATGAACAACACTGACACTAGAACTGTCCCCCCAAGTCATAGGCATCCATTTGTACCACATTTGCTCATTTGTTCATTTCCTGTCTGTCTATATTTGTAATCTCCATAATGTACCACTTACTCCATAATGCATTCTTAGGTGACGTCTAAAAGGTTTATTTTATAAAATATCTTGTGCTCACATTTCAGAACTAAAAATCAAGAATGACTGTTATGTTGATGACATGCTCTTCTTCCTTCTCTTTTCCTTAATCAGCCTGGCAGACGACCTCCATAAACAGCCTAAGCAGACTTTGATTTACATCATTTCGCCCCCATGCATCCTTCACTAACAGTGCTTTGTTATTGTTCCAAATTCAGGCATTTCAAGGGTATAAAAAACCATGACATCATAAGGATGTATATGAAAGGTGACTTCCCTTTTTCTGGGAAATAATTTTTTGAGGCAGTAAGTTCATCTTACATTTAGGCAAAAGGATATATATTTAAAGCCAAAAGCAATACTTGAAATTAATCCAGAAATATCAGATTAGCATGTGTTTTATTTTTCTTTCATTTGTCCCTGGGACCCTAGGTGGTGTCATCCTCTGCAAATTTTCATTCAGGGTACATTACTATTACCCTCCTTTCCAAAGGAAGCAGCAGAATTTAACATAGGAGCTCAATCACCAAGGCTCATCTTCTGAAAGTTACCCACTCCACTGATTTACCTGGAACAGAGTAAAATTGTCCAAGAAGACAGGAAAAGAAAGAAAGAAAGAAAGAAAGAAAGAAAGAAAGAAAGAAAGAAAGAAAGAAAGAAAAAAGGAAGGAAGGAAGGAAGGAAGGAAGAAAGGAAGAAAGAGAAAGAGGGAGAGAAAGGAAGGAAGGAAGGGAGGGAGGGAGGAAGGAAGGAAGTCAGCTCTTGGCACTTTTTAAAAATATTTATCTATTTTATTTTATGCATATGAGTGTTTGCCTACACTTACGTCTGTGTGCCATGGCATACAGTGCCAGTGGAGATCAGAATAAGGAAACAGATTCCCCTGGACCTGGAGTCAAAGATGATTGTGAACCACCAAGTGGGTGCTAGGAACTGAGCTTGAGTCCTCTGGAAGATTTAAAAGCCTTCTTAACTGCTGAGCCATCTCTTCAGCACTCCCATCCCACCTCATTCTCAGAACTTCACCCTAGCCGTTCTTTCTCTGAACTCAACAGACCAACAACTTGGAGGCTGATTTCTTTTTCTTTTTCCTTTTTAAAAAAGATTTATTTATTTTTATCCATATGAGTACACTGTAGCTGTCTTCAGATACACCAGAAGAGGGCATCAGATCCCATTATAGATGGTTGTGAGCCACCATGTGCTTGCTGGGAATTTAACTCAGGACCTCTGAAAGAGCAGTCAGTGTTCTTAATTGCTGAGCCATCTCTAGCCCAGAGGCTGATTTCTTTATTAAAATTTCACCCTTTCTACAGAACAGGGAAAACAGTAGTATGGAAAATAGCTGCTGGTCACTGATGCCTCAAATTTGTCTTCTTGGTTACTTAAGAGCACTGTTACTCTCAAGTTGTCCTTCCCAAGACATTAGATCATTCCCATCAAGGAGGTGGCTATGCATATTTACTTTCATCGTGGAAGAAATAGAGAGAAAGCTGCCCTTCTGTTGGACTCTAGGTCACTTATGGAAGATTTCACTGGGAAATAGACAATAGGTGAAAGTAAATACCCAGCATTCCAACTCCTACACAACTATCCTTTTGTTCCCAATAGAATCCTACAGGCAGAGGCTGAAGAGATGGCTCAGTGGTTAAGAGCACCAACTGTTCTTCCAGAGGTCCTGAGTTCAGTTCCCAGCAAACCATCTGGTGGCTCACAATCATCTGTAATGGAACTCGATGCCCTCTTCTGGTGTGTCTGAAGACAGCAACAGTGTACTTAAATAAAACAAAGAAAAGAAAAGAGAAGAATCCCACCCTATGACAAGCTGTTCTTCGGGAATGTTTGGTACTCGTGTGTGTGTGTGTGTGTGTGTGTGTGTGTGTGTGTGTGTGTGTGTGGTGTGTAACATGTAAAACTACATTCTTATACTGACCAAGCCTTCTTCCCCTCCCATAGCTTTGAATCAAGTAGTATACTAAGTTAATGCTATGGCATCACTTTAATAAACCTTACTTAATAAATAACTGACTCTTATTTCTACCAGAATTTTAAGTTCTTCTAAGGCAAGGACAGACTTAGGCATTCAATTATGTTATTCTTAAAGCTTCATAAATACAAGGCTGCCCTTTCACTCTGAATGCTGGCTACTGGATTCTACTAAGCCTTGAGTTTTTTGGGGTTTTGTTTTCGTTTTTTCTCTAGTGGAAAAATAAAAGTTTCTAGTGTTTGTATTAGGAGGATGTTGAACAAAAAAGAATTTAAGTAGAGAATTAACACTGAGTTGGTATTCAAGATGGTCAACTCCCCCCGCCCCTGCAAAAACACTGAAAATAATTCTGATAAAAAGAGCAATCCTGCTCGTGAGGAAGCCAGATGGCATCGTACTCCTTCATCCAGTCTGTTAGCTTTCATGTTGCCTCTGTGGAAGTTTCTTCCCAGGAGAACACATGGCCATGGGACTCTGTGGCAGAGTCAGTAAGCTGTTTTGAAACAAGGCCCATCTACCCAACCCCCAGGTCTGCCAAGGAATAGCTTGCTTCGTGTTCTTTGGGATAATTTCCCTGGCAGACTGACTACCCTTCTGGATAACTAAATATATCTCTCGTGGTCAACAGAAAGAAAACACTGAGGCTTCTTCCTGAAGAATTTAGACAAAACCTCAGAGCTTACCCACATTCTCTGGATCCACACAGTGAGTGAAGTTGGGTCTGTTCTGAATGGTTAGAACACTCATCTTTGGGAAAAAAAAATACTCATATTCTACTACATGTTTATTTGTAGAGATGATCACTAAAGCATCCAGAAGCCCCGGAGGCCACACGATGAAGGAGGCTCCTTAGCATACCAGGAAGCGGTAGTTGAGTGACTATTTTGAAATCTCACACAGTCTCACTTCCTCTAAGTGACTGTCATATCCCAAAGAGCCCTGATAATTAGAGCTCAATCTCAGTACTAGGATAAGTGTATTCTACCTAACATATGTGTCTTTATAGGATTTTTTTTCAAGACAAGCATGGAGGATTAAGACTGTAATTCTAGCAATGGAGAAACTGAGGCAGGAAGATCGAAAACTCAAAGTCAGCTTTAGGCAACCTTGTGAGACCTGGTCCCAAAATAAGATGTGAAATAAGGCTGGGGATACAGCATTGGGTGAAGCTTGCGTGGCATGTGTGAGGCCCTAGCCTTAATCCCCTGTCAACTATAGACCTATGGAGAGTACTTTAAGTTGATCACAACAAACATTAGTGTAGACTATAGTCTGTTTTACATAAGTTTAGTATTCTCAGAACAGAGTGGATATATGTACTGCAGAGCAAGCTCCCTAAAAAACTCCATGGAAACACAATGTAGGTGAAGAATAGTCGAGTGTGTTGGAGAAGGGCCACTGCTTCTTTCACACATTCACAAGGGCAAATGCTGGAAATGCTACTAACCAAAGCATCCATTCACACTACAAGCACCATGCATGGAGTAGCATGCATTACTTCATGGCTTGGTTTTACCAAATGCTGTCCTTCTGGCTGCTCTAATCTAACGTCCAGGAACCATGATTGAAGTCATTTCATTTAAACCATAGGGTTGTACAGTGTATTGATAAGCAGGTTTTCTTCATTCAGTAGAACCTTTGAAAACATAATTTCTTTTTAATGGCCCAATAATTAATCAGAACAAGCTGTATCTTCTGAAGTGACCTTTTAAGACGTGAATGCTGGTGGTAACATAGCCCCTTTCCAGTGATTCCAAATTCACTTTAACAGCCACCATGTGTTGTGATCTGTCTTGTGCAATGCCCAAACATGCACTTGGATTTTGTATCACATGTGGAAACAGAGTTCTACAAATTGTACCTCTTAGGTATACTCAAAGAGATCTAGTACATGGTGAGATTGAAACAAAAGGGTAGGTTTAAATAGAATCTCAGCTATTTGTTTGACCTCATAATTTTATTACTGACAAATTCTCTTTATTTATTTGTATTGGTTTCTTTAAGACAGGGTCTCTCTACATAGCCCTGGTTATTCTAGAATTCACTATGAAGATCAAACTACCCTGAAATTCACAAAGATCTGCTTGACTGTGCCTCTCCAGTGCTGGGACTGAAGGCACGAGACACCACTCCCAGCTTGAATTCAATTTTTAACTTCCCTATTTCAGCTACTAAGGAACCCAAACTTTCCAAAGGTGTCTACAGTTTTTAAAATTAGTTTTCAAGGACACCTTTATTGCAACATAGTTCACATGCAATAAAAGCCACCATTTTTAAATGTATATAGCTCAGTTGGTTTCAGAATCTCTTCAAGGTTGTACAAAAATCACAGCTATCTAATTTTAGAATATTTCATAACCCGAAGAAGAAACCTCACATCCATTAGCAACTGCTCTCTGTGCTCTCCCCCCTCCTGCCTCTGGCGACCACTAATCTACTTTCTGTTTCTATCGATTTGCTTATTCTGAACATTTCATATTAATGGGATCACATACTATGTGGCCTTTTGTGCCTGGCTTATTTTACTTAGCAAAACGTCTTCAAGGTCCATCCACAGCACGTAGTAGTCAGTACTTTGTTCTTAGTGCTTGGCTTCTCCACATTTACAAGAGATTTTATTTTGGCTATTGCCAAATACACATAGTCACATGGAAAGACCTATCAGATGCTGTTCCATACAAGTCCAGCAACAAAGCACACAGCAAGGCTTGGCAGTGAGAACCAAGACATGGTACCAAGCTAGTGTCACACACTCTGCAGAATGACCCTGTAAGACATCCCGGAAGGGGCACAAAGTCATCAGCAAGGAATAGCAGAGTCCTAATATTCACCTACTGAGAAGAAATCATTAACTGTGATCTTAACAAAGTGTAGGTAAGGCTCCTGGTCCTTCCAAAATGGTGATTCCATTCAAGCAGTCTGTCAAATCCTTAGTTTTCCAAATGTGTGCAGAGGACCCGTTGCAAAAGTTGGTGACCACATTTTATCTGCCCTGGTTTTTTCCACCTGATGAAGTCATTGCTGTTAACACACCACACAACCTTTCTGAACAGAAGAAAATGCTTTCAATGGGACTTGAAATGAGGCTTATCCTTTCCTTTAACCGCCTGAAAGTTTCATATATGAATTTAATGTTTTGATTAAATATATCCCTATTGCCCCCCTTCCAACTTCTCCCATACCGCACCGCCCCCCCCCACACACTTTTTCCTTCCTGACTTGATCTACTTTTTTTTAAAACCCACCAAACTGACTTTGTGCTACCAGTCTGATCATGGGTGTTGAGCCAGTCACTGGAAGATGGATAGAAGAGGGGCTCATAAGGTCCCACTCCTGGCTTAGAAGATGTTGGCAATTGATGGTTGCTGGAGATAAGGTATATATGTATGTGCCATTGGAGGTGATACTACTTTCTTCCAAGGTTAATCTTTTAGTGGGTGATTTGCTGGGTCCTTACTGGGACTACTGATAATGGCTTTTTCTCTGTTTCCATAGGTGGAGGAGAAAAATTTTTTTTATAAAGTGTTGTTTTACCATGGGAACCAAGTGATGGTTAAGTCTCCATGACCATGCCTCCTACCATAAAGAAGAACTTTTCTACTTAATTCTTTTAAACATGGTACCAACTCCTCCCTATAGTACACTCTCTTGTCATAAGAATGTTGACTGATTTCCCTGGAGCCAGGCATGATTTCATTTAATTATAACCTTACATTTCTTACCTATTTTAAGCATACTCTTAGTGTGATGGTGCCTAGATGACAAAAGGTCATACAGAAAGCTCCTTTAAATTGCCCACTATCTTGGTTTGACTCTCTCTTGCTAGATCTGGAATGGAATCTACAAATCTTAATCATGAGTAAGCACTCTTGGTCCCATGACTAAGCATTCTTGATCCCACATTGTCATGGGGGTTTCACTGATGGGCTCAGAAATACTTTCCTAGTGGCTACCATTTAGGAACAACCTCAGATATCATAGAAATCATCCCTCTTAGATGTTTATGTATTCCTAATACATGTACTGCATGAATGACAGACTGACAGAGGACACAGACTTTCTGCTATGGTATGTCATTTATTTGTCCTGTGGATGTTAATTTGAGTGAAGTGGCATCTGTGCTATTGCTGTTAGATAAGGATGGAGACACTGTGGAGGGCTCAGAGAGAAGAGGCTGACTGAAGAAAAAGCAAAGAGGAAAAGTCAATCCATCAGGTTGGTATTTTGAGAAAAATCAATCAATGGACTGAGGAAATGCTTTTTTACAATTTCAAATTTGAGGAAATAAATGATATTTACATCAATGAAGAGCTTAAAGAGTAAGTGAGGCCTGGCTGTGTAATAAGGACCATTCACTTCTTCTTTTTGAAAGAACTTTTAAAGTATAGATAGTGTGAGAAGTGCATGTGTGTGTGTCTGTGAGAAGTATATATGTGTGTGTGTGAGAGAGAGAGAAGTGTTTGTGTGTGCATTTCTGTGTGTGTCAATGTGTTTGTCTTCTTATACCAATATTCAGTTTCCTAGTTTGAATTTCTATTTGCTTTTGGCCCTGAGGTTCTTCTTTTCTAAATCTTCAAGCTAAATCTCTTATGCATATCAGTTTCCAAGCATAAGTGGAACTTCCTATAAAATAATAAGTTCTGGGTTTGGGATGTAGCTTAACTGCTAGTTAAAGCAGTTAAGCAAGCACTTTAGCATACATACATACACCAAACCTGGGGTTTGATTCCTGGCATCCCATAAACCCAGTGTGGTGTATGCCCTCAATCTCAGAACTTAGGAGCTAGAGACAGGAGGACCAGAACTTCAAAGCCATCCCCAGGTAAATAGCAGGTTTGAGGCCACTCTAAGATACCCAAGACAGTGAGTACCTCAAGACATAGAAACACAAACAAGAAAGAATCAGTTCAGAGGCACCCAACGGGCTTCCCCAAAGCTTCCTTCAGCTATTTGCTGCTGCGATAGATATCCACATGTGAACTGGAAGCAAAGGAAAGGGAAACATATGAGTAGCCAGTAAAAGCAGATCGAATTGTTCACGCTAATGATTATAAATTCCAATATGGATGAGGAAATGAGGGGGGAAAACACACTGTGGAGGACAGCAGCTAAGCATTCTGTCCTAAGAGAAGCCCCCATAGAACCCTCTGCCTGGGTTTAGAGCTCCTCCTCATGTGCTCACAGCATCCTCAATTCATCTGCTACAGCTTCTACTGCACGGGTGACTGGCTAACTCTTCATCCAGGCTGAAACACCTTAAATTCAATCATGGCAACTTGACCTTAGGTTTTTCTAAACTATTTATTTTTTTAGAATTTCATAGCTGAGCACTGTATTTACATCATTTTCACCCAATTCTTCCCTCCTATACCCCTCTCTCAAATTCACGGCTGCTTTTTTAGTTATTTTTGTTTTACACACACTCATTTGCTGAATCCAGTTAGTGTTGCTCATAGACAAAGATATAAAGTTAGGGCTGACCACTTGGAACTTCATAATCTATTGGGGAGGTCTTATCACTGGAGAAGACTTGCTCTCCCTCTCTGAGCAGCCACTATTCGCCTGTAGCTCTTCAGCTAAGAGTAGAGCCTTGAGATAGTTCCTTTTTCCACTTGCTGATGTCACATGGTCTTGTCATTGTGCAGGTCTTGTTTAGGTATCCATATCATTAAGATTTTTATGGGTTTAATTCTCTGATATAGACAGACACTATTTCATTGTAGACATGCTGATCTACTGGCTTCTTTCTACCCCTCTCATATAACGTTCCTTAAACCTTCAGTGTAGGTGTTATGTAAATGGGGGATTACCACCCCTTAGTTGGTTGTTCTCTGCACTTTGACCAGTTATAGATTTTTGTAATGTTTTCTGTCCCCTGAAAAAAAGAGGCTTCTTTGATGAGGATGGAGAGCTACTCTTACCTGCTAGTATAAGAACAGAGATTTAGAATGCAGTTGGTAATTATACTGGTTTAGGAAAGTGGGGGTAGTATGCTCTCCTGCACGTCTATGGCCACACCAGCCCACTGCATCCTGACTGAGTCACAGTATCAGGCGTGAAATCCCTCCTACTGAGTAGGCCTTAAGTCCAATTAAGTGGTTGTTGATTGTCCCCAAGATGTAAGTGCCACTATTGCACCACTGAGGATAGACCACAGTGCTAGTCATTGTTGTGGCTCTTAGACTTTAAGTTAGGTAGATTCCTGAATCGCTTTTCTCCCTTAGATGCTTGTGTCATGCCTTTGGATACTTCATGAATGAGTGTATTCAGCAAAGAAGCTATCATGG
Organism: Mastomys coucha; assembly: GCF_008632895.1. Taxonomy (NCBI): domain Eukaryota; kingdom Metazoa; phylum Chordata; class Mammalia; order Rodentia; family Muridae; genus Mastomys; species Mastomys coucha. The sequence goes on from NW_022196897.1 coordinate 102,078,908, forward strand.
CATTTTACATCAATGTTTTCAAGCCCAATGTCTGAATTGTGTGGCATCTTCAACAATAGGGTCTGACGTTCAAGTTCTGGAAGGCAATCAAATGCAACAGCAATAGTTGATACCATTTTGTAAGTCTCTTAGACTACCCCGACAAACAGCTAGAAGGGAGGTTCTCCAGGCTTGACCCTCAGCCTTTGGTTATTAAGTCTTTGGCTCTCAGGGAGATCATTATCACTCCAACTTTCACACACACACACACACACACACACACACACACACTTATTATATAGTATTTTAAAATAAGCATAAAATTATACTTCCCTGTAGATTTTTCAGTTCTCCTTAGAATTCTTTATCTATCCTCCCTTCCCATCCCTCAGTATTGCCCTCTTTTCTAGGAACTTCTGATCCTCTTCCTATACCTTCCAAGCATGTAGTAAATTATAGTTATAGACTACCACAACCAGTTCTTGAACAGTAATTGTCAAACAATATATTTAGGGTCCTTCCTTAAGAGATTTTTGCTTGTTTTATCTAGCCCTGGTTCTTTCTTTCTTTCTATTGATCTGTCTATCCATTTATTTATATTTTAATGTGTGTTTACCCAAGTATATGTGTGTGTGTTCACATATATGTAGGCACACTTGCATACATGTGCATGTAGAGGCCCAAAGTTGATACCATGTGTCCTTGATCACTCTTCACTTTTTTTCATGGAGGCAGAGCTCTCAGTTGAACCCAGAGTTCACTGATGAGTCAGTTTCCCCAGGGGACCCCTTGGTTTGCCATCCAGTGCTGGGACTACAGGCTAACCACCAAACCTACCCACTTTCTCTGCAGATCCTGGGGATATGAATTCCAGTGCACATGGCTATGCAACAAATATTTTACCCATCTAGACCTCCCCCAGTCCCAAGTCCTAACTCTTTTTTTTTTTTATCTTTTTTGTCAGATATTTTCTTTATTTACATTGCAAATTTTATCCCCTTTCCTCATTTCCCCTCCAAGCCCCCTCCCATCTCATTCCCCCTCACCCTGCTCACTAACACACCCACTCTCACTGCCCTGCCCTGGTATTCCCCTATATTAGGGCATCGAACCTTCACAAGACCAAGGGCCTCTCCTCTCATTGATGTCCCACCAGGCCATCCTCTGCCACATATGCAGCTGGAGCCATGGATCCCTGCATGTATACTCTTTGGTTGGTGGTTTAGTTCCTGGGAGCTCTGGGGGTACTGGTTGGTTCATATTGTTGTTCTTCCTATGGGGCTGCAAACCCCTTCAGCTTCTTGGGTCCTTTCTCTAGCTCCTCCATTGAGGACCCTGTACTCAGTTCAATGAATAGCTGTGAGCATCCACTTCTGTATTTGTCAGGCACTGGCAGAGCCTCTCAGAAGACAGCTATATCAGGCTCCTGTCAGCAAGTGCTTGTTGGCATCCACAATAGTGTCTGGGTTTGGTAACTATACATAGGGTGGATCCCCAGGTGGGACAGTCACTGGATGGCCTTTCCTTCAGTTTCTGTTCCACACTTTGTCTCTGTATCTCCTCTCATGGGTATTTTGATCTCCCTTCTAAGAAGGACCGAAGTATACATCCTGTGGTCTTCCTTCTTCTTGAGCTTCATGTGGTCTATGAATTGTATCTTGGGTATTCCGAACTTCTTGTCCTTCAACAGAGGAATGGATACAGAAAATGTGGTACATTCATACAATGGAGTACTACTCAGCTATTAAAAACAATGAATTCATGAAATTCTTAGGCAAATGGATGGAACTAGAAAATATCATCCTGAGTGAGGTAAGCCAATCACAAAAGAACACACATGATATGCACTCATTGATAATTGGATATTAACCAAGTCCTAACTTTTAGGAAATAATATTTTATTATAAAATAAATAAGTATATAAGCTTAAAATGGAAAATAAAATTATAGATTAATATAACTTTACTTATCTAAATAAGCTTTCTGAACTTATCATACAACAGAACAAGGGTGAATCTGCAGAAGTCATGTCTAAAGAAAGGATTCATCATTTGCTTTAATCATTTCCTAAGATGTTACTAAGCCTGAGCTCATCTGATTTATACAGCAAGATAATCTCTTATTCTTCTGGAAATTTTCAAAATACAGCCAGCATGTTTTCTGCCTAGCGCCACTTCCTGTGGCGGGCTTAAACACCAGCCAACCTTCATTAGCTGCTAACATTTCCAGGATTTGGGATCACGTGATAATCTTGTAAAACAGATAGCCAGCATTTCTTTGCTAAGTGCCACATATGCTGATTTTTACAGAGAATTAAAAAGAAAAAACCCACAACCAATCTCAAGTGGCTCCAAGTCACACGCCATTATCAGCACCATCCCCAGGGAAGCCTGGGGAATCCCTCTTCCTTCATGATGGCTCTAGTTATTCCAGTATTTCACGTTGAACGAATAATATCCCCTCCGCCCTCCCAGACTCTGACTGACTGCTAGTTCTGGAAAGGTTACTAAGGATAACTTTTAATTCCACTCTAGTTCATCATCGAGTTAGATAATGAAAATTTTTATTTTCGATCCATTTTCCCCACCTTTCATCACTTAGACAACACTAATCTTCCAACATTTTCAATTACAAAATAAAATGACACGGCCTACTAGAACCACCTTTGACTACAGTGTGATTATCTTCAGCAATGCCTTCGGAGTTTCAGGTTCTTCTGCGAGCAAGCAGAGCAGCCATGTTGAGCTGCACCTCGAGGGGTGGACCACACAGATATCCCCACATGCTTTTTAAAGTAAATTTTTGATGTTTCATTTTGCTCTTTTATCTTGACTTTTGACGCCCCTTGAGGGGAAAACGAATTCTACGTTTTCAGATTTTGTACCTCTTCTTCATTTTGGACTTTAAAAACTATCTTTTTAACGATATGGAGCTGGTTTTAACCCTTTATATATGATGTAGCTAGCCCAGCTCCCAGATATGTTAATAGGCACAGACAAGTCCGTTTGATATCTATCTCCTTTGTAAAATAGCAGGGATAGCCACTCATTTAAAAGAAGTTCATCTGGCTCCCACTCTTAGACACAGAGAGCACATCTGAGTCAACTCCTCTTCCTCAGAAGCCTTGTGTTAGTTTCCATGGGAAAACTGCAAAACTGCTCAAATGTGGGCATGTTATAATTAGAACCAAACGTGGGCTTTATGGAACCTGTCAGGATGTTTCTAGGAAGCCTGCTCGGTGTCGGCTTCCTGAGACATCCTTTCCCTACAACCATGACTCATTCCTGCTTCTCCTAACTCACCCCCACTTGTTCTGGGATGGAAAGAGTCCCACATGCCCCAAATTCAGATGAGGAAGCTGGTGTCCAGACCATGAATATGAGTACCGGTCTATGGCTTGTGGAAGTGGGGAGAAGGATTTTGCTGCGCACATCTGAGGCCAGCAATATGGCGGGTGTGTATTTATCGCACATGGAGAGACTCATTTCTTTGGCAACCTAGCCCACTCGCTAATCCTCTCAAGCCCTTCCATTCCAACTCCTTTCTTCCTTTCATGAAAACACAGTACAAATTCTCTGCAAAACAATGAATCTGCTCCTCAGGGGAATGTACAAGTCAGAAAAGCTTTTAAGAAGAAAAGAGGAGCCAAGGCCTTTGCATAAGCAGGCCAGCTGCAGAGCCTCCAGAGAGGAGGGTGAGGAGACCGCTCCCGCTCCCTGCAGTCCTGGCCCCAAACCTCCTAGCTACCGCCTGTCTCCGCTGTCTTCCCACAACCCCAAACAGGCCAGCCCACACCTCCGGGACTACATACACCCCTGTCATTTTCAGGAAACGAGATGTTCAGAGTCCATCCTGGCATTTCTGTGAACTCACAGAAATAATTCATTGACTCACAGAACCGAAAGAGATGATCTAGTCATTTTTATTTTTAAAATGATAAAAATGCAGCCAGAACAGTTCCTCTGACCTACCCAGGCTCGCTCAGCTGGGAGGCTGATCCGAGTTGGTATCTCCTTTCCCTCCTCTTCCACTGTGCTTTCCACCTGAGCTTGTAAAAGCAATCCGAGGTAGATTTGCTGTTTTCTGCTCAGCCTTCTTCTTTGTTTCCGGAAACATTCTTCAAGTCTGAGTGATATACCAGCTGAGCCAAAAACGGATCCTAAAGACGCACGCCTAATATTTATTAAAACTAGAGCATTCTAAGCCTTTCCTTGGACCGTCCTTGGATGGGGACTTTAAAATATATATATATATCATTTGATCAGTTTCCCAAATGAGTCTTCTGGTGAGGCCAGTTCGAGGATTAACATCATAAAGCAACCCTGGAGGAAGAAAAAAAAAAGGGATCTTTGATGGCTGGATACCCCAACAAGAATAGAAGAGACGCGCTGGGGACCAAGAATTTTGCCTCCTAGCTGCTTTTTTTAGTGGGTTAACCACCAGACCACACTTCCTCTCTTGAAGAAGCAAGGAATTAAAAATCAAAGGTTTACTACTGATTCATGCTGCCTGCTAACACTGCTTATTGCGACATGCTGTGACCCTATGCTCTATGGCTTGGAAACAGATGTGGGGAGGGAGCGGCCTGAAGGTCTGCAGGGTGGGGGCGGGGTGGGGGTGGGGAGGAGGCAACACAGCAGCTGGCCAAGGGAAGAACTCCCTCTGCAGCTCAGCTTTCAGCAGGAGTGGAAGTTAGTCTAAATTGTTACCATGCAGATCTGGAATCCTGTTTGCAACGGCCTGGCTCCAACTCCGAGTTTGCTCCACTCTGTAGCAAAAAAA
>NW_022196897.1:102083790-102123676 GCF_008632895.1 Mastomys coucha
CCCCGTCTCTCTCTCATGCACATGTTAAAGGAAGTACAGAAAAGTTAAGCAATCTGACCAAGGTTACACTAATTTCAGTACTGTAATTGTTTGATTAAAAGTGTAACCAGGCCATTTCTCAACCTCATTTTCCAGGCTTCCTTTAATATATGCTCATCATTAGGCAGCTGAAAAAAATGTTTGGGGTTACTTCCCTACCCCCACCCCATCCCACTTCCCCATTCCCTACCCCCACCCCCACATGACTGTTTGATGTGGTCTACTATGTCAAGGTTTATCAGAAATATGAAGCTTTTGAACGTTACATATTGATTTTAGAAATAGTTTTTGTGTCTATCATGCTTAGCCAGACACTCTATCGAGGTGGAGCTGAAGCTGTAACCTTGATTTCCAGTGGACATTGCAAATATGGCCGTGTTTTACCGCCGTGGGATGTAGATCCTAGAGTCTAGATCCTTAGGGGAATAGGGTTCCCAGACTTAGCAAGCCAAAAAGGAGGCCAGTTCAATGTGAGTTGCAGACTTTACAAATGTGAATACAAATATGTTTCATTGAGACCCACATAAAAGTCATCTACTGCTAATCTCAAGTTCAAACCTGGAAATACAGCACATCCTTCCCCTTAGCACCAGGGTCTCCAAAATTCTTAGCAAAGATTAGCACAATGCAATTGCTTCCCTCCAAAAGGTTTTCAGCATGGCTTCGGGGAGGAAGTAGACTGTCACACAACAGTCCTATTACTCTGTAATAAATGCTTTCACAGACAGTACAAAGATGTGTAGGGTCTGGAAGCAGTGAGAAAACAAACAAACCCACCACAGCCAGGAAAGGCTCACAGACTCACTCACATCTGAGTTCGGTTTTAAGAATAAGAAGTTCAGTATACAGAGAGCAAAGGCCTAAAGAAATATGGTCTGTCCAGAGTGGCTGGAGTGTCCAACTAGGAAACAGGGTTTCAGGACATGAAGAAGTAAGGCTTAAAACTGGGTAGCTAGTAAAAGCAGGTGTGCCATATATATCTTAGTGGAAATAAAGTGCAAGCAAAGGTTTTGCAACTGAGTGTCATGACCATGTCTGGTTTTGAAAGAGAATTCAGTTGGCAGATTGGAGTGGGTAGGACTTGTAGAGAGGGAGACCAATTAAGAAGTTATCAAAATAGCCCAGACAAAAAAAAAAGATGAATTTATTTCCACTAAAGCAGTACTGGTAGAAACACTGAACGCAGCAAGAATAGGAGGTTGCTGGGACAAGTCATTAAGATCATTTCTGTGAAAGTATTCAACAGCTATGAAGACAACTATGAAAACAAAGTATTAAATGTGCATGCATCTATCTCATTAGATGCTAAACTCTTTCAGGAATGGGGTTACATTTCATTACATTTTATTCATCTCAGCTATTACTAGTACCAAGCATACTTCCTGGAATAAATAGACACATTTGGAGCCTTGAATCAAATTTGAAATTCTGGACATGCCAAAATAATAGACAGTTTTCTTCTACATGAATTGATGAAAATACCAACAATTTAAAACCATAAATTCCAAAAGAAATAACCAATTAAGGAATGGCTGGAGGTTTTATTCTCAAGAAAAGAATATATCTCTGTAGAAGGAGACCATGGGTGTGGAAACCAGAGTTATAGTAAAAAAAATTGGGGGTTCTAGAGGGTGTGTAGGGATCATAGCAACAGTTTTGGAGAAGATAAATAAAGCTTATGAATGCCTAATTAAAATGATCAAGATGAAGAGAATGAGGCCAAACAATATTATTATTATGATTGACAGGTATGACATCAGTACATAGCCCACAATTATAAAAAAGGGAAAATGGTTACTGTCAGAATAACTTCATGTCAGTGAATTTGATCACTTAGATAAAATAGATATATTTCTTGAAAAATATGTACAACTAAATCTTATTGAAGAAAACTAGACACCATGAATAGTCCCGTATATATTAGAGCACTGACATTTATAGGCAAAGCAGTTCACAAAGAAAACCCTGAGTCAAGATAACCTTACTGGGGAATTCTACCACATACTAAGGAAAAAAAAATACTGATTCTGAACAACAACGTCCAGAAAAAGTGAAGATGAAATGCTTTCTAATTCTTTCTCTGACACCGACATGCACTGAGGGGATACTAGCATAAAGAAAAGACTGTTCCTTTATGTCTCCTGAAGATTGTTTCAAAATTCCCAAGGACTTACATCATCTCTCTAAATTTAATCAAGACTGTATAGTATTGACGTAGCAATGAATAAACATGCATCAACGCAGGTATGGACGTGTGCTTTTGGCAATGCATAAAAGCGGTTCAGTGGAAAGGTTGTTTGCTAGGATTACAGGAGAATTCTCCCTGGCTGTGTCTTCTATGAAAAAAAGTAGGAGAATGTCTTTTGGCCTTGAGCTGGGTTAAGATTCCTTAGGTAAACAATGGAAGACCAATGTATAAGAAGAAGAAAACTTGGCCTGATAAAAACAAAGAACTATGCTCTTTGGACAGCATCATTAAGAGGGTAGAAAAAGGAATCACCAATTGGAAGAAAATATGAGCAACCACATATCTGAGAAATAAATACCTATGTCCAGAATATATAAAGAACCCTCAAAACATATATGAAAGCAGACAGTACAATTTCATAGCTTAGCAACAGATTCTATTAGACTTCACCAAAGAAGATACAGATGGTCGATAAGCGTGGAGAAAGATCACTACTTATCAACAGGTGGAGACAGCAAAACCTCAGTCACCATCAGGAAATTCAATCAAACCACAACAGTGTGATACTGCTATGTGCCAACTGGGATGGCCAATATTTAAAAAGAGGGACCACCCTACATAATGGTAAGGATCACACAACTGCAGTTTGACTCAGTGGGACAGAAAGTGAACTATACACTCTGGCTAAACAAGGACTGACCAGAGTACATGGAAAGACCTAAGTTCGTTTGCTATCACCAAAAAAAGGTGACAGCCACATATCTACTATATGCCTAACCATTCTAACTGAAGGTATCTAACCAGGCAAAATGCCCATATGAAAACTTGCACACAACTCTACTGCAATAGCCAAAAGATGAAACCATTCAGTGTTTGGTGAATGAAGAAACACACTTTGTAACATCCAATAGTCAGGACTTCCTTGTCTCTACCTGTAGAACCCAGTGCAGTCCCAACAGTCTTTCTAGCCATATTGGTACTGGTCACTCTCCACTTTTACAGTCATCCTCAAGGGCCTAGAGCTGCTCATTAGTATGGGTGAGTAATTCAGAAAACAGGCCGAGGCAGCCATGCTCCTGAAGCTGCTGATTTGTGAGGGAGTCATGTTTTCCAAGAGACCTCATCTGCCTTGCAGCCTTCAAAACTTCCTACTGGTTTCTTTTTCCTCCAACATATTTGTACATTGTGCCTGTGTTCTTTTTAATTCCCCTAATTGCAGTGACTCAGTTTGTTTTTCTGTTGCCCACATCCTTTCCTCACAAATTTAGCAGACTGAAAATGGGATATAGTGGCAAGAAAATCCAGTCTCTAGTTCTAGCTTTTGATATCAGCTTCCTCTGTGACTCCAGGGGACTCAAGTTATTGTTTTACTTTCTTAGTGTTCAAAAGGCTGAGGCAGGAGAATAGCAAGTTGAGGATAGCCTGTACTAGTAAGTGATCCTGTTGTCAAAAATAAAAGCATTAAAAAAATGAAAGGATTGGGCTAGTGAGATGGCTCAGCAGGTAAGAGCACCGACTGCTCTTCCGAAGGTCGCGAGTTCAAATCCCAGCAACCACATGGTGGCTCACAACCACCCGTCATGAGATCTGATACCCTCTTCTAGTATGTCTAAAGGCAGCTACAGTGTATTTATGTATAATAATAAATAAATCTTTAAGAAAAAAGACTTTCGTTGTAAAAAAAAAAGAAAGGATTAGATTAATTCATTTCTATAGTATATAGACTTATTGGTGTTAGGGATGATTTATAGTGCACATAAAATATTTAATGTATTTAATACATTTATAGTGCACATAAAATATATAAGGTATTTTAGAAAAATAAAGCTGTTATCAAAAGTATTATAAAATTAAAAGATTTAAATATTTTTCAAATAATATTACTTATTATTTGAGTAAATAGCTCATGCACAAGCGCTATGGCCTATGGAGGCCACAGAACAACTTAAGGGAATTGATTCTCTCCTTCTACCATATGAGTTCCAGGGATCAAACTCAGGCCATCAGGCTTGGCAGCAAGCATCCTTGCCTGCTGAGGCACCTTGTTAGCCCAGATATTTTAGCTCTCTTAATTAAAAAAAAAAACCTAAACAGACTTAGGTATGATGATATAAAATTGTGATGATTATTGATATGATATTGTACTATTATATGTTAATCCATTTCTACCCTATGACTTAGCACCACAAATGCTTAGTTCTTATTCAAAATAGACCTGTTTGGGATGATGGACACACTCATCCATCTAAGGATTTATGCTTTCAAACTCTTTGTATGTGATCAGAGAATAGAGAGTCAGGGCAATGGTAGCTTTTTGAGAAGGCAGCCTGACCTGTGCTCCCATCTTATTTACAGAGTCAAACAAATGGCTAACTCAACATTGAGGAAGCTGGAAAACAGAATCTTCTTGTATCACACTGAGATAAAGGATAGAAATGGATTAATACATAATGATACCCAATAATAAAGTATCTTCCCAGTTTTATAGTTAAACTGTTAGTTAGTGTTGGTGAACACCATGACCCCAGTTTTTTAATTAAGTTAGTTATTGTTGGTGAACACCATGATCCTGGTTTTTTAATTAAGTTAGTTATTGTTGGTGAACACCATGACCCCGGTTTTTTAATTAAGTTAGTTAGTGTTGGTGAACACCATGACCAGAAGCAACTTACAGAAGGTAGAGTTTGTTTGTGCTTATGGTTCAAGAAGGGCATCCACAGTCACAAGGAAGACATGGCAGCAGGTGCTGAGCAAGAGGCTGATGATCACATTTTAACTGCACACAGGAAGCAGAAAGAATAAGCAGGAAGTAGCATATGGCTATAAGCCCTCAAAGCTTGCCCCTGGTGATTTACTTTCTCCAGCAAGAATGAATCTTCTAAGGTTCCATAACCTCCGCAAAATTGGAGATCAAGTGTTCAAATGCAGGAGCTTGGGTGGGAGTGGGGTGTGGGGCACTCTTCATTCAACCCTTCACAATTCTCCTTACTCAGGATAGTTTTCTTCAAGACACTATCTTAAGAACAGCCTTGTTCTCTTAAGGCTAAAAAGAAATCCATGGCCACCAGCAATCTCTGCCCACTCCCCCTGAACTCCCCTGACTATACAATTCATAGAAACTGTCATTCATTAATGACTCGCCCATTTGTTCTTTGTGGTGGCTTATTTTCACTCCATAGTCATCTTTGAGTTTTACCCAGGTTATAAGACGTCATCAGCACTTACAACTTTCCAATTACTAGTTATTGCTGTATTGTGTGGTATGTCTCTGCTTATACATTCATCTACTGATGGACATGTGGGTTGTTTCTACCTTTTGGTAATTGTAGACAATGCTGCTATAAATATTGATGTTCAGGCCCATGTTTTGATTGTTCTTGGGCATATACATAGTAGAATTATTGTGTCATGTAATGGCTTTGTTACCTTGAGAGGGAGTACCAAACTGTTTTCTGAGATAACACCACTTCACCAGCAATCCAAGAAGATTTTAATTTCTCCATGTGTTTACCAATATTTCTCATTATTTTTATAGACATCCTAGAGGATATGAAGAAGTATCTCTGGAGAGTTCTATTTGCATTTCTGTGGTGTACACATTGGCTGTTTATATTTCTTCTTCGGATCAATGGCTATTCAGATCCTCTGACCATAGTAGGATGTAGGATATATATATATATGTATATATACATATATATATGTATATATATTATTATTGAGCTGTAGGTTTTGCTGAAGTCTTTTTGCCTATTCTTTTCTGTTCGTGCTGTTCATTTCAAATTTTAAAAACAACTGCCTGATCCAAAGTCATGTCAATTTGTATCTACATTACCTTCTAAGCATTTTATGTTCTCATGTTTTACATTTAGTCCCTAGGCTGGAAAGGAGATGATAGCAGTATATCTATTTGTAAACTACATGATCTTGGGAAATTATAAAGATTTAATATATTTATTACATGAATGTAGGCTTAAATTTTTCAAAACCTACTTTTAGTAAGGGTTCTTTAATAATATATCAACCTCCCTTCTAGCCTACCACCCACGAGAGATAAGGAAAAGAAAGGTAAATGGGAAATAGGGGTTGGGGACCTGTTTAGATATAGTTCTTTGGGGTGATTCCAACCTTCACTGTCAGCAGTCCAATCCACTTGGCAAACACCAAACATTTATCAGTAGCAGTGGCTCGATCCAGAAGAAACAGTGAGGCCCTACCAAATGGCACCAGTCCACAGAAGTGGCAAGAAGCAGCTGGAATACCACCAGAAGTTTTTTGCTGCGTTTCTCTCGACAAAGTCATGACAAGGGAATATTGGAGAAGAAAGCACGGTGAATTAATGCAAGAAAGACAAGCCTTTGTGTCAGCAAAGACCAGCCTCAGTAAAGCCCAATGATGACCAGCAAAGGTTGCAAGGCGTGAGCCTCATCCACTGTCTGTTGGGTTATATTCATATTCTTTCCAAACATTGCCCATCTTACATCTCGCAAGCGTCTGCCCCAGCAAAACATTACATGCCGTTTCACTAGGCAACTTCCAGAAGGACACATGTCTGGTCAAAGCAAAACATCCTATCAGAAGACAGTTTCCAGAAACATATCACATAATGCAACTGAGTCTCCATCACAACCACGTATCTCTACAACAAAGTGACTTCCGTACCAGGAATATATCGTGATAGGGCTTGGGGGAAAATTTTATAGCAGAAGACCGGCAACCACTGCTTCATCCATATGACTAAAGCAAATACCAGTCACAGCAAGTCAATGGATGTATAGCCTTGCTAAAAACAATGAAAGCAATGTTTTATCTCTTTCGCCTCCCTCCTGAAAACCTAAAATCCTAATCTAATCTGGAGATTCATAGGACACATCCCCGTAGAAGGACACTTTACAGAGCATATGACTAGCCATTCTGAAAATTGTCATGCTCGTCATAAACAAGAAAAGTCTGAGGACTTGCTCCATCACTAAGAGCCAAAGAAGAAAGACACTGCAACCGAGTGTAACATGGAATCCCAGGCTCACAGTACCTAAAGATCCCTCCCAGGCTCAGGGTAGCTAAGGATCCCTGGAAACCTTGATTTTTTTTTTTTTTTTTTTTTTTTTTTTGTAAATCTGGAACTTTCCTAAGATGGGTATTATATATTTTAGGTAGCCTTGTCAGAGAGACTAGACAGGGGATTGAGCATAATCAAAGAGAATGTGTCATTTGTCAGGAGAGGACATGCTCAGAATCAGCTCAAAATTATCAAGTATGGCTCAGAGACATCAAAGAAGCAAGAGGTTTAAACCATTTACAACTAAAGCTACAAAAGAAAACTAAAGTTTTTTAGAATAGAGATATAAAAAAAGTCAAGTAGAACACACACACACACACACACACACCTCAAGACACAATAAAAGCAAGGAAGAACTCTTGAAAACAAAACAATTAGACTGAAGACTTACTTCTCTAGCAGGAGATAGCATGCTATCTTTGAAGTGACTGAATAGGAGAGTATCAGTGTAATAATATAGGACATTCATGTTGTTACACAAGCATACTGGTCCCTGTCACCATCTCTTTCTTCATATAAAATAGAAAGAGGAGCTAAAAGCCTGACCTTCCAGCTTGCCACGCAGACGTACTTTTAGGCAAATGCAGTATGTGAGTTAAGTAAGATGGACTGCTATTGCAAGTAAAACCCGAAAGAAGTTTCTTTTCCTTTCCGATGACCAAGGATAGTGTACCAGGTGTGCAGGTACACTATCTCCTCGCTGAGTCAAAGCATCTTAGGCATTGATGTGTTAGGCATCAGGACCTGGCATCCTCTAGACCTTCACTATCAATTGCAGACATCTAAGAAAAATGTGCTGCACAGTAGAAGGGGAGACAGACCCTCTTAGACGCCTCAAAGTGACACATGCTACTCTCCCTTGAATGTCTGGCAAGAACTAACCACAGAATCTCGGCTAATTCTAAGGAAGACTGGAACTTAATAGCTAGCATTCCACTCAGGAGACAGAGAAAATTAAAGGGGAAACCATTTTGAACAGCTAACAGGGTAGGTTTTCTCAAACCCACTCACATAAAAAAACTCTTTCTTTCAATAAGACAACCCACCTTCAGATTTTGAGAAGAAAATGTTCTGATTCTACTAAAATGCACAAAGTTGCTTCACTAGTCATTTTGCTGCAGAGTGTGGAGCAAGAACACTGAAATGACCTGACTGCTGCCCCTGAGCAGCAAGTGGACAAATGCAAGCCAGCAAGCCAAGCCAGCCCCAAGTCACCCACTAAGCTAATCCCTGCCACTCGCTCTATGAGCCAACACAAAATTGACCTTCAAAATAACACTCCTTTCAACATTCCTGTCTCAGTCTCCATTGACTCTTGTTATAATGAGACTGTAAAGTGTTTAGGAACTCTTCATCCTCCTACACCACAAGATGACTCAGTTGAGGCATTAGACAAAGCAGGCTGTCAGTAAACATTCGCAAAATGGAAAGGCCTTAGTGGCAAGGACATGATTGGCAGATTGTGTTTTGGGGTTTATTTGTGTTTGTTTTCTGTTTCTTCAATGGAAGAAGAGACCTGGGATCATGTGAGAACGCTCATGGAAAGCTTGTTGGATTGCCACAGGCTGGGCAGGGGCATGAACATGGAGAGAGTTGTCCAAACAGGGACTACAACAGGTTTTGGATTAAACAAGCTAGTTAAATCAAGTCATTTCCACCAATCTTTGAAGACCTGTCTCTTTACTGTAGTAAGTATCTGCCCTCTTGAAAATACTGTGTAGTATCAATCACTCTCCCTCAATTCACAGACTGTACATCATACCAGGTGTCTGCTCCACTATATCATCGTATTTGTGTCTTCAAAACTCCTGGCTCAATGTCTGCTATGCACTAGCCCAACAGAGCTTCACAAAGCTCAATTATATATGTATGTATATGTGCATGTATTATAGGGTATAGCATACAAATTAATGGTGGGAAAACACATAAATTTTAGTGAAGCATTGCTGAATGGGGTGGTAAAATGTATTATATGTATGTATTAATGGTGGTAAAATGTATTATATGTATGTATACATGTATATACATGTATACATGTATACATACATGCATATAGATATACTTTTGTATACATACTTTTGAGCAATTAGGTTCTTGTGTGAATTACACCTTCTTTTCTTCCTGATTTTCAAGTGTAAGCCAATAGGTATGATGTTTTTAGACTGTAGGTATTTTTATACATACTAATTAGGTTTAACAAAAAAAGAAAGTAGGGCTGGGCTAAGATGTGGCTCTACAGTAGCATGCTTCCTAGCACGTGTGAGAATAGGGTGGAGTTTTCTGGAATTGATAGACATCCATTTCAAAGTACCCAATGGTAACACAGTATAGGTATATTAACTACTCAGTAATAATATACTCCTGCTGTCTTGGGCTTCATTCAATGTTTTACTTGGTTACCTTATAGTAAAAGAAAATCATATGAAACTACAAGGACAGGAAAGGGACAAAGACACTGGAATTAATAAAAGTAGATCTCTAGATAGAGCATTTGTGATATAAAGTATGTAAAGTCTGACAATAACCAATCATAACCAGTTATGTATATTTTTTCTAAAGGTCATCTTCACTGCAGGACTGTGATTCCTACCTATACATCTAGCCAAACATGTTTAAGATTTGTACCTAGAACATTTAATGACACTGTGCAAGTCATAAGACAAGAATTGTTCTATTTCCTTAAAAATAGTTAAGAGCAAAACAAAGATCTTTGTAAATAAGATTTTAAAAAGACAATTCTTTAAAAGAAAAGACTGACGTATTTTCTTTCTCTGAAAAGTTTAAGTTCCTGTTTTCAAAAGAAAATCATAAAAAAAGAGAAATCACGCTCTACAAAAATTGAATCACAGCATGTGTGATACATTTAAAATAAATACAAAATGTTGACAAATCAATTAAGAACATTTTAAAGCTCAAAAGATTCTGAGAACAATTACAAAGACTGTCGGGAAGGCCCTGACTCAGGGTTCATACATGACACTGACACAGATCAAGACCAAAGTTCATGTCAAGGCAGTGACTAAGCAAATCAGTGACATGGATTACAAAATGAAGTTTGTCCAAAAGAAAGAGAACTCCAACTACTCCATCATGCAGGAACATCTGAAAGTGAAGCAAAAAACTCAGTAGAAAACTAAGCAAGACTACAGTGAGAAAATTCACAAGAGGATATGCAATAAAACATAAAAGAAGAATCTACCACAGTGATGAGAGGACTGGAAATGAAATTATGAGGTGATCATAAGAGTAATTCACACCCAGTGCTTGCTAGTCTGAAGGCTGTTGGCTGATGAGGAAGGTGGGGTGCCATGCTGATGGCAGAGGCTGGGAACCTTGGGAGAAACAGTCAAAGCATATCATATACATAGATAAAAAATGTCCCTGTGAAACCTTTTGCTATATGTATGATGAATATATACCCATAAAAATGATGGGAAAGGAAAATGCTATTCAGCTATTGTGAAAGGCAGTATTTAATAATACTGGGGGGAAAATAAACCACAAAGCCAGCCCTTCCACTTCAAGTCACATGTCCTAGAAAATGACATTCAAATGTGTACTGAGTGTATAAGAATGTTAAACACAGTACCTTGGTGAAAGCAATGTTGACTCTGTGAAGGCTTATAAAATCCTTAAAAAGTAATTTTATTGGTATATGTTAATTGTCTATAGTAATGGATTTGATAAGGACATTTTCATACATGTGCATGGTATTCTTTTAGCATGTTCCCACCATAGTTCTTGTCCTTCCCTTTTCCTACTGCAAGTGTTATCCTTTCTTCCCTAGCATATAGACAGCTTCACTTCTGTGATGGTTTGAAAGAGCTGGCCCATGTAAGTCTCAGGCATTTGAATATTGGAACCCCAGTTTATGGCTGTTTAGGGAAGGATCAGGAGGTGTGGCCTTGTTAGTGAAGGTGCATCACTGGGGGGTGGGCTCTGGGATTTAAAAGGATGTGCCATTTACACTGAGTTCTCTTTGTCTCCTGCTTGAGATGGAAGCTCTAAGCTGCCGCCCTGACTTCATCCTACCACTGTGGATCTAACCCTCTGAAACTGCAAACACAAATTAAATAACCATTTTGTTTTCTTGGTCATGGTGTCTTACCCCAACAACAGAAAAGTAATTTCTATATGTATGTCACCTATGACACCCATTATTTTAAGCATTCGTATATAGGACCCATAAATGAGAGGAAATTTGCTCTAGAAAATAGAAAAACAAATTATACAGATACACAGTAATTTTAATGACCTCAGTTGATATGCATTAACATGTATAAAACTTAAACACATAAATTTTAGTGAAGCATTACTGAATGGGGTGGTAAAAATTATAAATGTCTACTAGATCTTTATCATGTTTCTGGGTGTGCAAAATATTCTATAGACAAACAAGTTGCTATTTTATGCCACACTGACCAGAGAAGGCTGAATCTGAGGATTTCCCAAATGAATTAGCCAGTACGCACAAGATCCACAGCCTCCGACAGACAACAAAATGATCAGTAAGCCACTTCACTGAATTTCTAATGATAGTATTTTTGTTGCTAGTGTTCAACATTAGGATGTGACAGATTAAATTTAACCTGCTACATGGAAGTGAGGCGCTAACACCCTTGCCTAAGTGTGAAACGGTCACACTCTTTGGGCACGGTATAAAGAGCTCGGGAAGCCTTCAGCTCATCCAGGCTGGCAGCCAAAGCTCATTGCCTCTAGTGTGTCCTACGACCCTTGGAAAGCTGTACTTCCTCTGTGACTCTCTCCCAGCGTCCTCTTATGCATAATGAAGGGTTGGACCAAGGAAGTTTAGAATACTAATTCCAGTTACTCAGTGACCTACAATTTAGAGTGAGAGGAAAAGGTAAGCAAAAGTCAAGAACCTTAAGCTCAAAAGGGAAGGAAAGGGAAGAAGGGGAGGAGAAGAAGAGAGAGGATTTCTTAAATAAGAAAACATTACTAACTACATGGATGAAATAAATGATTGCATTGAGCCTTTAAGCTTGTCATCAACATGGTATCATCTATTGATTTCCTGGGTTTTGAAGAATAGGAGTTAGATGGAAGACATGAGCAGCTAACTTTAAAATATTTGTGAACATCCAGCTTTCAAAAGCCCAGGCTCCTTTTGAAGTCAAACTTTGCCACACAGAAATTAAATGCAGCTTCAATTTAACTTCAGTGTGTATCCATAACAGTGATTGCCCCAAATATTTCTATTTTCCTCCCCAATGGCAAAATGCAAAGCCTTAAATACTTCTATCATCACTGCAAGCATACACAACAATCTCTACAACTGCCTTGTCCTTACCTCTGGCGTTTTCCCACCTATGGGCTGTCTAGGAAGAACCACATTGTCTAAGAAGACTGAGGAGTGGAATCAAATGGACTCCAGGGGGTTGAGCAAAGAAAATGATTTTGTTTTCCTTTCTGCCTTTTCTCCTTCTGCTCCTCTTTCTTTTCAAATGGAAATTGTTTTCATATGAGACACTTCCTAGTTTGTTTCTGGAAACCTTGAAAATCTGTCTGAGATCATGCTGTAAATATTGAAGAAAAAAAGCTTTCAGCTTTGAACTAACAGCTGACTATGAGAATAAACCAGAGTAAATGAGTTCTCAAAAAATCCTCACTATCCAGGGATAGTTCCACTTCATGCCCTCTCTTGCTGCCATGGAAAGGCAATCTAAACTAATTCAAAAGTTTGTAACACAGGGCCCATATCGAAGATGATATGTTCAGTGTTGACAAGGTAAGTCAGTGTGTATAGATGCTTATGGTAAGACTAAGTGTCCTAATTTGATTCCGCTCCACAAGTCCTCACATGGTAGGAGAAGAAAACCCACTCCTAAAACTTCTCTTCTGACCTCCACATGCACACTGTGGTATACAGGTATACCTTCGCTTCAATTAAATACGTAAATAAATAAATAGATAGATTGACAAATAAAATGTTACATAAATTTATATATAAAATAAATGTATATAATATATAGTTTAATTAATCATTATTCTTCCTACATTTAGACTTACTTCCTTAATCTTTTTATTGTTTAGTGATTCATCCCTTTTTTCTCCTGGATTACAGAATAAGGGATTTTTCCTCATATAAATGTATCTATGCATGCTTACATGTGCATGGGTGTACATATATGGACAGGTGCATGTGTACATGTACACATCTGCATATATAAGCCTCAGGGTGACATCATAAGACTTCTATCACTCTCCATCTTACTCGTTGAGATAGGGTCTCAACTCAACTCAGAGCTTGCCTATATACTACTAGCCAAACTAGCCAACATGCTCCAGGGTATCCCCTGATTCAGCCTTCCAAACACTGGAATTACAATTGGATCACCATGCTCAACCAGCATTTATGTGGGTCCTGGGGATCTGATGTATTATGCAAGACTTTTCTGGGGAAGACATAATAATGCACACATTTCTATTCACTCCAGAAAGAAACCCATGATAGGCTAAAGAAGTTAACACTAACTTCTTGAACCAGTTCTTGGAATTACTTACAGAATTATGGATGAAGAAATGGGTGAGAAGATACAGGAGCAGGGACAACCCAAAGACAGCTGCACCACTCCCCAAATGGACGATGGCTTGTAAAAGCTGCATACCTGGAATTCTTTGTACAACTGGCAGATGGCTGGACAGGTCAGAGAATCTCCTCACTGCAGCTCAGGAGCAGGGACAACCCAAAGACAGCTGCACCACTCCCCAAATGGATGATGGCTTGTAAAAGCTGCATACCTGGAACTCTTTGTACAACTGGCAGGTGGCTGGACAGGTCAGAGAATCTCCTCACTGCAGCTCTGTCCATCAGGACCTCCTACCATAACAGTCACTCAGTGCTTCTATAACGCTAGAGAAGGGCCCTCCAAAATCTTGCAAGTTTCAGATATAAAGTTAGTTTGTCTCCTGAGCCTCATGATCCCTCCTTCTCTGCTTCTGGAAGGAACAACAGGATCTGAATTCTGACACTCATGCTTGTGTGATAAGTGCTGTGATCACCACACCATTTTCCAGCCCAAGAACAAGGTTGTTCTGGTTTTCTTAATGACATGGAAACCACAGGCTACTACTACAGTGATTCTCAACCTGTGGGTCACTACCCCTTTAGGGCCACATATCAGATATCCTGCATACCAGGTATTTATATTACAGTTCATAACAGTAGAAAAATTACAGCTATGAAGTAGCAACAAAATATTTTTATGGTAGGAAAGAAAAATTTAAAAAATGATATTGGCTGGGAAGTAGAAAAAAGTTCCACACCGTAAGGAACTTTATTAAAGGGTTGCAGCGTTAGGAAGGTTTAGAACCACTGTACTATTGATTTCTGTAACATATGCACAATCTACCTTCCAGATGGACGAGTTGCAAAACTTAGGGTACAACCAACTAGACATTTAAATATTCAAAATGAATTTTGTCTGATTGGGATCACTACATTCTAAATAATGCAGTTTAATAACTATTATTATACTTGCATTAAATTAGCATACAAAATCTACAGATAGTACAAATTACCTGGGAGGATTGTGTAGGCTAAATGAAAACACTGTCATTTTTAAAATAAAGAACTTGAATATCCAGATTTTGGTACCTGCAAAGGATCTTGGACACAGATCCTCACGGATACTGAAGTATAGCTATTTTTAGATGATATGTTTTTCTGACAAAGTCTAAATTTATATATATATGTGTGTGTGTGTGTGTGTGTGTGTGTGTGTGTGTGTGTGTGTGTGTCTTCCTTTGTTATGGTCATGTAGCTTGGTGTTCTTGTGGGAATCCTAACAGTGGGAGTGGGGGTGTCTCTGACTCTTTTCCCTGCTCTTGGGACCCTTTTCCTTCTACTTGGTTGCTTCGTCCAGCCTTGAAATGGGGTTTGTGCCTAGTCCTATTGGACTTATTATACTATGTTTGGTTGATATCCCTGAGAGGCCTACTCTTTTCCAAAGGGAAATGGAGGAGTGGATCTGGGGGAGAGGGGTGGTGGGAGAGAGGACTGGGAAAAGTGGAGGGAGAGGAAACTGTAATCAGGGTATAATGTACAAAAGGAAAAATTTTTTAAAAAGAAAAATTATATTGGCTTGGCAATTGAACATTTCTGATTCCTATAAAGATCCACAGGCACTTCTTCCTTCTTTAATATAAGATGGTATTACAAGCTTTAATAGCCAATTTGTTCTGTTAACAAGATCCATTAATTTTGTGCTCACTGTCACTATGCTTGTCTTGTCTTTTCCAGTACATTTGTCTTTATCACACAATTGTTCTTTTAGGAAAGGTTTGTGTGCAGAACATGAACCTGAATCCATTCAGTTCAACCTCCACCTTAAAGAGACACTTACCTGGGCATATGATTCTAGTCTCTCAGTTATCTCGGGACTTCATAGATGTTTGCTTTGTCACCTTCAAAAATCCATGCTTTTTGTAGATGGGAAGTCTACTGGCAATTTAATTTTCTTGGTAGTAATTTTCCTTTGAGATTAAGTCGTCTTTGAGATCTTTCTCTTTATCCTTAATATTCCAAAATTCTTTCTGGGGTGAATTTACTTTATTTAAGTTACTTGAGACTTGATACGTATTTTATACCTAAGGATTCATGTCTCACTTCAACTCAGGAAATTCTCAGCCAATTTTCCTTCAAATGCTGCCTTTAATCTCATCATCTATATAAATTGCATTCTCCAAATCTATCTTCCATTTATTTTTAAGGTGTGACTTTCAGCAAGCACTGTTGAAAACCTGAGGCCCAAATAATAGGAGGAAATTTGATTTCTAAGAAATGTGTCTCCAAACATACAAGGCCTATTGACTGCCTAGAGGGGAAAAAGGTTTTGTAGTGATCCACAACAAAGTCTATCACTGTGAAATTATAAAGCTAAAGAGATGGTCCTAAAATATGTTTTTTGTGGTAATGCTTGCAAATATGGGAACCACAGAATGTGTGATGGAAAAGAGTCTTTATCTTTCAAAAGGTAAATTTGCAGAACACTCCAGAAAACCATATCTGATCAAAATGGAGAGAATGAGTGACCGTCTAATGTCAGCCCCAACTGATAAACCTGCACCTCAGGTGATTGTCTAGTGTCAGCCCAACTGATACACCTGCATCTAGGCCTCAGGAACCATAATAGAAGATGGGGTAGAAAGACTGTAAGAGACAGAGGAGAAGGGAGTTTAATGTGAAATTTTGTTTCCTGTGAAGGTCAGAGAATCTATTCTCATCAAACTTCACCGATACAGCTACCTATACAAGAATGAAACAGAATGACAGCAATAGGCATGCTACTGTGGAAAGGGGAAAACTCACAGGGCCTCAGCCCTAGACGAAGAACTACAGGATACTAAGGAATGCTAAGAGTATAACAGTCTTGTGCAGAAAAGAATCTTCAAATTAGTTATCTAATACCAAGTGGTCAGCCTTGAAATCATACACAGACACAGATACAAACACACACACATAGACACACAGAGACAGATACTCACATTATATAAACTATGCATGTTGTATGTGTATGTGTATGTGTGTGTGTGTGTGTGTATGTATACATAAACAATTAAAGAAAAAGAGGCCATGAATTTGAGATAGAATGAGAGGGCTAAACAGGAAGGATTGGAGAGGGGGAAAGAACGGAGAAGTGATGTAATCATATTTTACTTTAAAATATTTATAAGAAAGAACCTTGTAGCCCCAAAGGAATAAAAATGATTTTATTTCAAGCTAGTGTCAGATTCAGGACTAAACCCAAGTTTTCCTTTATTTCAACACACTCTTCGTCTTAATGCCGTTCCATATGTCTTCCAAAAACATTAGAAATATTTTGCCTAGTACACCTCATCCCTCCTCAGATGATTTTCTAATTGAACATTGGGGAATGTAGATTATTAAGGGGTTGTGAGGACCTTCTGAACACAACTGGAATAATGAGGGTTAACTGATGACTCAGACCATATGGTACATTGGCCCTTCACCACTGAATCATGAAGAGCCTGACAAGAACCATTCAATAAAGGAGAAACTGCTGTGAACTAAAAGGCTGGCTCAGCTGAGGAGATGAGCATTTGTTCACAGTATAAGCAAACCCACACAGGTCATCTATGGGTGGTTACAACAAAGAAGGTGCTTTGATTTAACCAGTTTCTTAAGAATTGTGTCTAAGAGCTAGTTGGTGGAAACTAATTTCACCAGAAGAGCCCTTTCTGTGCTTTTAGAAACCTTTAGGTCTCTAAGCAAGTATACTATGGAAGCCTGGCTGGTAGTGTATGTATTTAATCCCAGCACTTAGGAAGCAGAGCCAAGTGGACCTCTGTGAGTTCCAGACCAGCCAGGTCTACAGAGTGAAATTCTGTCTCAAAAAGAAAGGAAGGATGGAAGGAAGGAAGGATGGGAGGAAGAAAGACAGGAAGGAAGGAAGGAAGGAAGGAAGGAAGGAAGGAAGGAAGGAAGGAAGGAAGGAAGGAAGGAAGGAAGAGACCAGGGGAGACGAATGACTAGAGTCAGAATAAAACCAAAAGGTCCAGTGCATAGGGAGGTGATTAACCAGAGTAGATGAACATGCCAAAAATGTGGTGGAGCCGAGTAAGTCATATATGTTGCCTTAATCTCCCAAGTGATGGGTCATTTCAGCATTCCAGTTTGTGTTGTATGTCCATTGTTTAGTAGAGATGTCATGGAAGGGGGAGATTAGTAGCTGAGTTGGTATGTACTGTACATTGTATTTTCTATCTCCCTTCACACTATGGAAAGAAGAACTTGCATAAAGGAAAACACCCCTGTGCTGGCTATTTTTCTATCAACGTGACACAAGCTAAAGTCATCTGAGAAGAGGGAACCTCATTTAGGAAAATGCCACCATATGATCAGGCAGTAGGCAAGCCTGTGGAACATGTTCTTAATTAGTGATTGATGAGGAAGGGAATAGCCCATTGTGGGTGGAGCCATTCCTGGACTGGTAGTCCTGGGATTTATTTAAAAAAAAAAAAAAAAAAAAAAAAAAAAGCAAGATGAGCAAAGCCATGAGGAGAAGCCAGTAAGCAGCACCCTTCCATGGCTTCTACATCAACTCCTACATCCAGGCTTCAGCCCTGCTTGAATTCTTGCCCTGGTTTCCTTCAGTGATGGTCTGTGATGTGGAAGTGTAAGCCAAATAAAGCCTTTCCTCCCCAGGTTGCTTTGGTCATGGTTTTCATCAAAGTAATAGTAACCCTGACTAAGGCAAGCCCATGTTAGTCCTAGGGAGGAGAAAAAAGAGAGTATACATTGACTCTATGCACATGCACGCAGAAACAGTTCTAAGACAAACACAGATCCTCAGCCTACTTAAAGAGCCCTCACAAGGACAAAGCAGAAGGAGGGGAGAAAGGGCTGTTTTCAGCTGAGGCTAGAGGAGACATTGAGTGTAGACAGACACATGGGTATGTTCACACAAAGTGGAAACACAGCTTTCATCCTCCTAAGGAGGGCAAAAAGGAGAAGTGAGATTGGTGTGGGGAAGGAAGCTTGAGGGCTGTAGAAAAAGGCTGTGCTTGAATGAGCATTAGGGAATGGAATTCAGCAGGTACTGGAGGAAGAACAAATAACAGAATTGAGTACAATGACCAAGGAGGAAATAGAAGGTTTGTGGCCATTTGGGTTTAATTACAAGTCTTTCTTTAGCTGCTCGCTGTGGTTAGGAGGAGTGGACCAGGGAGCTGCCTCTGAGGGCGAGAGCAGATGATGAGCAGAGTCAGGATCACTGAGCGAGCTGGAAAGAGACCTGAAGCAGCTCAGCAAGTTTGGTTGGTGTTGCCAGGGAAAATGAGCTGTCAAGGGCTGTAACTTTCAGAATTGGAATTAAGATAAGCTAAAAGAGCAGAACTGAATGTCCCAGAGGGTAGATGAACCAAAGGAAAAGGAAGTCCACCTCCAAAAGAAGCTGACAATATAGCCAGTTACATGATCCAAAGGAGTCTAAGAGGCTCGAGTCCCATCCAAGCCATGGTCTACACCCCAGATCTGTGTGAGATCTCCCTTGTAACGTTTGGCAGTGTCTGGGGACAGGATTGTCAAGTATTGTTTGAGAGAAATTATTGATAATGGGTAAGTAAAGGCTAGGGAGGAAAAGTCAGCCCCCCAACAAGGTGTGACCTACCCCAAAGGCGAATCCTCTGTGTCCTGGGGATCTCTGAGTAGGACTGTGCTGGCAAAACCATGCACCAACAACCAAGAAAGAGAATCGTGGGCATTTTGAGCACTTACTCCTACAGTCAACAGTCCAGCAAGCCTTCAGCACTTACCATGGGTCAAACATGGCACTCCACCTAAGAGGTTAAAAGCCTCAGACTCACCATTTATCAGCAGCCCAAGAAGTCAGCTGGGCAGGATGCCACAGGCTTACAATCTCAGCACTGGAGAGAAGGAGTTGGGAGGACCACTGCAAGTTCAAGGCCTGGCTAAGATAGCTATTTAAAAAAAAAAAAAAACTTTCAAGAAGTTTTAGTGTTAACAACTATTGTTAATTTCTCCTTTGCTCTTTGAAGATTATTTTTCAGTGTTTGCAGAAGTAATGAGAGAATATGTCCAGCATTCTCAGAAACCTTCATTTCAGTGTGGCCAGAAAGGGAAGTGCCAAGAATAACAGTGTGGGTGAGAGGTGACAGATGTAGCCAGCTTCGGAATTGAGCCTCCAGAATGGCCTCCACAACAGGCAACAGCCAGAAGAAGCCCTTTAAAAAAATACAGAGTGCAAGCATGCTGGGAGAAATGCTCTGCAGTAGAATGGAGCATCCATGTGGGTTGAAATGGCAGTACAACGAGCATCCATGTGGGCTGAGGCAGCCAGGCTTGGTTCAAAAGGCAGAAAGGAACAACTGTGCATAATTAAAGTAGAAGCTTAGTAACGAGTTTGCTGTGAAAATCTTCCATTTTTCCTTTACGTTTCAAATTGTGAATGAACAAAATGCAACTTAACTTTCCACTCATTCCATGTTCAGTAAGGAGGATTTTGAGGCTAAACCTCATGTGCTCAATAGAAGTGCGTAGCTAGCCTTAGGAACCCACAGCCTCAGGGTCAGCGGCTGAAGCAGCAAGAACTAAGACCTGTGGCACACAGTGCAAAAGCAAGGGCACTGCCTGAGGTCTTGTCTGTCAGAATCACACAGTTCCAGAACCAAGACATCCTCAGTCAAAAGTGATTTATATGCCTGTAGAAATCTGTGAAGCCCTGGAGTGGTAAGAAGCATAGATGGTTTTGTAGATTCATACTCCAGTTTTTGTTCATTCTTAAATCTTAAAAGTATATTTAGGGGGCTGACGAGATGGCTCAGCGGGTAAGAGCACTGATTGCTCTTCCGAAGGTCCTGAGTTTGGATCCCAGCAACCACCTGGTGGCTCACAACCACCCGTAATGAGATCAGACACCCTCTTCTGGTGCATCTGAAGACAGCTACAGTAAATTACACCGGAGGGAGCTTACGCTGGATCCGGGCGGGGCCGGAGGGAGCAGGCCGACAGATGTACTGAGATCAACAGCAGTCACACACATGATAGCTCACGGCCATCTATACAGCTACAGTGTACTCATACACATAAAATAAATAAAAATAAATCTTTTTTAAAAAAGTATATTTATTGGCTAGGCATGATGGTACACACCTTTAATCTCAGCACTGGGGAAGCAGAAGCAGGAGAATCTCTGAGCTCAAGACCAGTCTGGTCTATATAATGCATAAAGAGTTCCAAGATAGTCAGGGGTACATAGAGAGACTCAGTCCAAATACACACACACACACACACACACACACACACACACACACACACACATGTACATAACCTGTGATGTTCCTGGCACCCTGGCACCACTATGAGTGATAGGGATAGACTAATGATTAAGATACATCCTTATGTAAATTCCAGCACACACACACACAAAAAAAAACCAAAACAAACAAACAAAAAAAAAACAAAAACCACCAAAATACCTAGGAAACAGGTTCAAAGCAGAAAAACAAATGGGTAAGATATCAAGAAATACTGGTTGGAAACTATTGAGGGACTCAGTAAATAGAAAAGTCTCATGATAAGGTTTCAAGCAAACCAAAGCAGGAGAATATTGCTGAGAGGATGCACAGCAGGGAACCAAGCCAGGAAAGGCCCTGAGGTAGAGGAGCTGGACTCTAGAGCAGAGGAGCAGCTTAACACTTCTGGAGGGCTAGCTGTCTGTAAAATGAAGGTTCTACCCAAACGACCCAGAAATACTTCGTAATTCGGAGGATCTATGATTCCTTTTGCCTGTTTTTGTTTTGTTTTGTTTTGTTTTTTAATGCTTATTCATTTTTAAAGTTAACATACCAAGCCATGGCCCTTGTTGCAATCTCTTTCATTGTATTAGTACAATGTTTTGTGTTGTTTTATCTTCTCTACTTCTTCCTGTGTCACTGGCCTCCTGTGTCACTAGTGCTGGCCCCACCCCCAAAAGCCAGTATCCTAAAAATAGTATAAAATTATATGCTTAATGAAGCATGATATTAACATGTCTTCGTTTTCAGAGGCTCTGATCAGCATTTGAGTTAGCTCATCGTGCTGGTATTTTCTTGTCTCTTCATTGATCATAGAAAAATAAGTAAAAACTAATTGTTAAATATCAACTACTGGCTAAGGCTGGAGAAGCCCTTATACCCGGGACCCACCCCATCAAATCCCTTCATTATTCATTTACGACTTGATAGGAATCCTGCCTACTAAGGAGTCCAACCAAGGGCTAGAGAGATGGCTCAGTGGGTAAAGTACTTATTATGCAGGCATGAGGACTTGAGTTCATATTCTTAGCACACATACATAATAAGCTGGGCCCAGCCGTGGGCATCTATAACCACAGTCATTGGTGAATTGGGGGATGGATGGAGACAGGTAGATATGGGGCATTCTTATCAGTCCATCTATTTAAGAGAGTAAATAAGCTACAGTGTATCCCTGAATCAAAAAATAGAATGGAGAAACATAGAGGAAGACAGCTAACCTTCCATTCTAGCTTCTGTGGGTGGGGTGTACACCTGAGTGTGCACATCCGCACACACCCACATGCAGACCCTTACACAAACAATACAAACCGAGATCCCGGTAGCTGAGACTTGAAATACAGTTTTGGTGTTCAGTTCATGGGCTAAAAGAACATCTAAATCTAGCTTCATCAAACATGATTGGGAACTCTTAAAGCTCCCCCACAATGTATATCAAAAAATAGCAAAATGGAAAACATGTTACACATCTCTGTAGCAAAATCCTGTTGAGTAGCAGTAGCCTGGATCCCAAATCCGCTAAGAGCCTTACTTTACCCTTAGCCTACAATGCAGGCCTTGGAAGCATCAAATGGCTGAATAGAAGATAATGGGAATACTGCCAGTCTCATCCTCAGCCACTGTGATCCAGGGACATTTAAATGAAGTTAGTTCCCCGTGTTCACAAACTTATGTAATCCTTAAGTCATGCCATGCTGTTTCCTCTGCCTAGAACACTCTCCCACCCACAGCTCTCTTCCTCTGGATAAATTCTGCTCATCTTTTAGGCCTTTGAGTTCCCTCCTATACTACCTTGGACTTCTATGAGGCCTATACCACACTGCAGTGAAACAATTTGTTTACTTATCTGCATCTCCATGGGCTATTAAGAAACATAAGGTGACTTTTGCTCATCTTTGAAGCCCCTTAACTCAGAACTACATCCATACTCTCTGCTACAAAATATTTGCTTATTTCTGCAATGAATGAGTAAAGCTTCCATTTGTCCCTTTAACGACTCATTAAACTCTACTCACATCTTAGATCCATGCAATTCTCAACATATAATCTAGGTTTTCAAACAAATAAAAACAATTTTGGAGTTAAGAACTTGTGACAAGCATCATGGTACACATCTATAATTGCAGCATAAGAAGGTTGAGGTAGGGGCATTGTGAGTTCAAGGCCAGCCTCCATCACATAGAAAAACTCTGACTCCAAAAATAACTAAATCCATGACAAAAATCAAAACAAAAACCAAACAAACAAAAGCTCCCAGAATTTTTTCAGGAATCCCTAGGCCAAGAACTACAGACTTTTCAAAAACTGCAATAGATTTTTTTTTTAATCCAGAAATTCATGACTCCTATGACAGCTGGAATAAATATATTGTCTTAGTTGTCACTATTCTCCTAAGCTGGTTGGAAGGAATATGTTTTGCTTTTGGTTTTAAACAGGAACAGATTGCTCAGGGCTGGGGAGGGCAATGTAAATCAGAAATTCTCCCACTCTCCACAGCCCCAGCTCTTTTGCTAACCTCCAAGCTAA
Organism: Mastomys coucha; assembly: GCF_008632895.1. NCBI lineage: Eukaryota > Metazoa > Chordata > Mammalia > Rodentia > Muridae > Mastomys > Mastomys coucha. The sequence continues at coordinate 102,107,397 of NW_022196897.1, forward strand.
AATCACCTTCTTTGTCTTCATCTAGTAAGAAATCATGAGCGCTCCTGCGCCAGCCAGCCTGGAGGTCTACATGGAGGGAGGGGGGTGGCCAGATCTGCTCACAGTGAAGATAAGAAAACCAGATTCAGGCAGTGAACATCGGAAGGAGAAGAGGGAACTGGGGCTGTCAATCATTTCCTCGGCTGTTGGGATGCACTCTGCAAATGTTGGAGTCATATTCCACCCAGAACGAAGAAGCAACTGCAATCTATGCCAAAATTCCTTCAATTTCTGGCCCAGTGAGAATCTGCTTTTATTGTTTTGTCTGTCTGCTTACTGGATACCTTTTAAGTTACAAGAACTATACAAGTAGCTTACCATGTTTCTTACCTGAGCCCATCTTATATAAGAATCATCTGTAGAACCAGGGGAGTGCAAAGAACCAAGGGACTTAACCCATATAACTCATCAGTAACAGAGCCTCAGTCCAAATACAAGTCTCCAAGATTTAAAAAATAAAAATTTTCCCCTAAACCTGGAAATGTGTACATTGAAATAACTGCAGGAGTATATGTAGCCTTTTGGAAGTAACCCAAAGTATAAAAGCATTCTATACAGCCTACAACATCACAACAAATAACCATTCCATAGGACACCAATACCTAGAGAGACCTACATCTTCAACTACAGGAACATATTGAGATTTTTCTGACAGTATTTTAATGAAGGATAGCTGTTGGTCTACACTCATGGGGTTCTAGCATTTAAGAGCCTTTACACACTGCTCCCTAGGCTTAAATATGCTGCTAGCGACTCTTCACCTACTGAAATTTGGATTCCTCTCACGTTTTAAGTTTCAGCTCTGTATAATCTTCTGTAACACCCTAGGCACCTAAATTTATATTTACTATCTCATAAGCATCTAATTTCCTACCATAGTATGAATTCCTAGACAAGAACAGCAGAGTGATCAATTCATTTTGTCTTTCTTGTCTAAAAGCCCTGCACACAGCTGGTCCCTCATGGAGCATTTGTTGACTTGCTCTAGCAGACACAGAGACCACAATTGTGAAAAAAACTTAACTATAAAGCAACTGGATGAGAGTCCAGTTAAAAAGGCTCAAGATAATGTGCAAGCAACTTATAAGCTCTGTTAGAAAGACCTGACTGGGAAAGTTCTATGGTGAAATGATAGGTGTGCAAAACTTAAGAATGAGCAGAACTTTGTCAGGGGAAGAGAGAATAAGTAAAAAGGCCTGTGAAAAACAGAAACATCCACACAAAAGCAGAGAAGTAGGAAAGAACAGGAAATGACAAAGAGGGAGTGGAGGGATGTCTGCAGATTTATTTTCTTGATGATATTTTTAGGGCAAAAAAAGTCAAAAGATGCACACACACGCGGGGGGGGGGAGGAGGAATCAAGGAAATATGAGTCACAGATTGAGACTGGTTTTGCTAATATGAATGTGTGGCCTACTGACTGACTTATGTGCTCAGCACATACTTTAAAAGAAAGCTGTTGTCCAGAGACCTAAGAGCCTGGAGTATACTTCTGAAGAGGCTGCTATCGTGGGCATTTACATGCAGAGTCACTTGCAGGATTTTGGGAAGAGTTGAGATTGAGTGGTCCATGGAGCTAAAAGCCTTCCAGATTGGGGGAGGGGCAGCAGCACCATTTTAGATGACAGGTCTCTTCCCATCAGAGATAAGAAGGGAAGTATCTCACACTAACACAGTATTTGCACACTAACATATCCCGGAGCCATTGTTTTTAAGTTACCTAATGGTCCAGGGAAATGGAAGAAATTGACATTGAATAATCAATGTCTCCTCCTTCAGCTGAAAGAGCCCCAGAGAAGGAGCTCAACCTTGAGATGTGCTGGGAGTTCTGGGAAAGCACTGGTGCCTCGGCACAGCATGGGCTCATGTGGGTGGGGGAGGAGCTTCGGAAAGAGCCTGAGATGTTGTCATGTTGTGAAAAGCCCCAGGAGATTCTGATGTCAAACTCAGAAATGGCTGTTCCCAGCAAAGAGAAACTGGTGAGGTTGCTGTGGTAGTGGACTGGGGAATCAAGAGATGCTGGCTGGGTCTGCACACCTGCATCATATCTGCACACACGGCGCCTATCAGAGAGACAGTTCACGTGTGAGAGCCACTATTCGGTAAAGGACTGTGGTTACATAACTGAAGATTTTAATCTATTCTTATTCCCAAGGACAGCAACAAAAATATCCTTCTGAGAAGAGCCATGCACTAGGTAAGAAAGTGAAGTGTGAAATGTGTTATAAGATTACAGTGTCTCAGATGCTTGGCCATTAAATTGTGTCACTCCTCAGGCATCGCCTACACTCCTACAGAGCTTGCAGAACAAATGCACGCATTGGCCAAAATACTAAAGGATGCGAAGGAACCTTATCAGTGTGAAAAGAAAACTCACTTTTAGGAAAAAAAAAGATACTTTCCTGTTGTTGTTTGAGTGAGGATTTCTCTGTGTGTCTCTGGCTATCCTGGAGCTCACTGAAGACAAGGCTGGCCTTGAATTCACGGAGATCCACGTGCCTCTGCCTTCCAAGTGCAGGGATTAAAGGCATGTGCTTCCACTGCCTGGCTGACAAATTCTTCTAAATGAGCAAGTATGTGCAAATATGCTTCTTTATAACAGCCAATTTGATTCTCCAAATCAAAGGGAGAAAATATCTTTCCAAAGTTGATAAAAATGATTCTTTAGCAGTGCTTAGGTAATTAATAATGATGCTGGATATTTACAGCACTCTCCAAATCTATAAATCACAAAATCAGAATTAAACTCTAAGTGGAACACATATATATACCTGCGATTTCCCCCAAATAATAGACATTGTTTTGTCTCTCAAAGGGTAGTGATATTCCATGATATATTCATGGGCTGGCACATATTTGATACTTGATCAACAGAGCTTCATAGTGGATAATTATTTCAGGAACTCCAGTCAGAGGTCAGAGCCCCCTAGAAAAGGCAGGCCAACCCTTTGAGGATCTTCTCTATGGCTAGGGAGAAGAAGAGTCTGGAAAAGCAGAAAAGAGACACTGTCAAGAGTCCATGGGACTGCCAAGCAACCCTTTTCCTACTCAAAGGCATACATACTGAGGGATTCGTTGTTTCACTATTTCGTTTTATAATTAAAATTCTCCTGCAGCACTCACACCAAAAGTGGCCAACTTCACCTGTGTAACTCAGTGGACTGCTCAGCGCAGGCCCTTGGAAGAGAGCAAATGTCTGCCCCTTACGTTTGTCTGCAAAGCAGAGGCTGCTAAGGGTACACTCTCCTACCAAGAAAGTTTATGGGTTTGTAATTTGTTATGAAACTCCGGAGCTGCCAACTGCTGGATTGAAGCTGGTCCTCGTAGAACCAGTGGGATCCGGCTGGCTTCTGGCTTACGAAGCCATATGATCATCATACTGCAGAGCAGTTGCGTGGTTTCATTCTCTTGCTGTGATTCTGTTGCTGAACAAAAGCAGCTACTTCCGGTCACAATCCTTCACTGAGGGAAGTCAGGGCAGTAACGCTGGTAGGAGCTTGAAGTAGAACCCATGGCAGAATGCCACTTCCTGGCTCCTTCTCTGGCTTGCTGTGTCCTGGGCTTGCACTTAGCTATCTTTCTTATAGAGCCCAGGACCACCAGCCTGGGGACCATGCCTGCCAAAGTGGTCTGGGCCCTATTGCGTTGATTAATAATTAAAGCAATTCCCCTCAATTCTAATCTAGTGAATTCCTCAATCAAGCAAGGCTCTACTTTCCGATGACTCCAGACTACATCAAGCTGACAGTTAAGGCTAACCAGGACAGGAACATCGTGATGAAAGCCATGTGTTCATTAGGTAAATTGCTTAGAACTAATTTTAATGTAACCCAACAGATTCAAGTATTTCCCTTGGCTTCCTCTGACTTATTACCAGTTCTCCATCTACTCTGTTACAGAGTGCTTGTACACTTCTATGAGGTAAAGGGTGATTTGTACATTTTTTTAAAGAGTAAATCCCTCACAGGAGAAAAAAACACAGAAGACCATAGCGTTATGTCAGGAATGGTTGAAATCAGTATCACAAATTCAGGAAGCTTAAAATCTAAATGTGAAACACTATGGGGAGACAGATGGGGCAATTCCTGTAGGATCTGAAGCATCTTTCATCATTTCATGATCCATTTTCTCTCACAAATGCTCTGTCTTCAGTCTTCTAGACAGTAGAACAAACTGTCACCTCATAGAGGCTCCTCTAGAAGCATTTTCAAGTAGAGGTGAGGCAGCTCCCATCCCTGAATCTCTGACGATGTCATCCGTGAGTTGGCTTCCTTTAGTGTCTCACACTCTCTTCTACCTTCCTAGCTTTTCGTGAAACAAATGGAGAGTTTCCCTCCTCCAGTCTTTTCCATCTGTATCATCTTTTTCTGTCAGAGTTTCTTAGTAATTTATGGCCTCTCTTAGGTTCCTTTCAGTTTCCAGGTAACTACTGGCCAGTAACTCAAGACTTAATGTTGAAGAAGGTAATGAAAAAAAACGGTGGAAAGAAAAAATATCTTTCATCAATGTGAAATCCTTAATGGCTTTTGTAAGTGGAGCTAAAACATTAAGAACACTTAGGCAGAACAGATCATCCTGGTCTCGTCAGGAAAAGAATGGTCTGTTAGGGGATCTTGGAGAACATTCTCCCAGAATGGTGCTATTTATTTATTTATTTATTTATTTAACTACAGTTAATCTTATCTGCTTGTGGGTTCAGGGTGACTTAGTCCATTCATAAGAAAGCTATTGGAAGTTTTCAAAGCACCGCCTGATGAAGACACATCAATCATGAAGCATTTAATGGATATTGAGTGCCTAGTGGATTTGGGGAAATTTTTCAAGTGTGCTGTCCTATTTAAATGAGTGAAAGAAAAGGACACATATACTAATCTGCCATAGTTCTACAGATTGTGGTATCAGGGTTTGTAGGGGTTATATATGTTGCACAGGGTCATCCGGCTAGGGTGTGACAGAAAGGTTTTCACCGTGTTTTCTTTGCCTTTCCTCCCCAGTACTGCATCAGCTAACTCGCTGGGAATAACAAAGTTTAGCCAGCATGTAACCAAGCAGAACTGATGGCGTGTGAGTACCAAGCTATCTACAGTTGCCTCCTGCTCCTCTTAAAAAGTTAATTAATGAAGCACTCTCTCCACTGGCTGGATGAAAACTAAAAATTCCCATGATTCTTCTGCTCATGCAGGAAATAAAAAGGCCAGTCACCATTTGAACTGCTAAAATACTCAGATTCAAAATTAAGATGACCGGATTATACTCAATAATTAAAACTTTATGCATGATTTAAAACTAAACCATCTCTTCCCTCCTCCAAGATTTGAGACAGATAATGGTGAAGACAAAGTTACAATGAATTTGAAGATCTTAGGTGGCTTTTATTTACTTTTGGTTTTGTTGTTGCTGTTGTTGTTTGTTTGTTTGTTTGTTTGTTGTGACAGGGTTTCTCTGTGTAGCCCTAGCTGTCCTGGAACTCACTCTGTAGACCAGGTTGGCCTTGAACTCAGAAATCCTCTTGCCTCTGCCTCCCAAGTGCTGGGATTAAAGGCATGCACCACCACTGTCCGACTTAAGTGGCTTTTATTGAGCATGCTAGAATCAAGTGATCTTTATGAACCAGAACTGGCCCAAAGGACTCTGGTCTGTCACAGTCAAATTGTATCCATGGAAAGAAAATGGAAATGAAATACAGAAGACAGAAATGAAGTGCAGAGATAGTGCAAGTGGTTTCAGATCTCAGTTTGTCTGCTTTGAGCATAGTTTGAATAGGTGTTTGCCTATGAATGTCTGGAGCTCAGCTTCTGCAATTGGCTGAGACTTAAGTCACTTCTTACAAAGCATGCACTTAGATTAGGTTTCCGGTTAGTTTAGGTACTGATTAGGCAACAGTTCATTACCCAAGGAAGCATGTGTTCAGAGCCAGCATCCTCAAGCCACACCGAGTTTTACCTAATAGGAGGAAGACAGGAAAGAAGTATGGGGGAATGAGTCCTCTTTCCTTGTAATTTTCTTTTTCTCTTTTGCTAAACCAATCCCAGTCCTTTCTCCAAGGTCAAGCGGTGGTGAAAGGACAGAGAGAACTGGGATGAGGCAATAACTTCTCACAGAACTAATATTGTCATAAAACAGTTCAACACTCTCTTACAACCACGACTCTTAGGAGCCTCTGTAAATTCTTAGAAAGCTCCAGTGCCCAGGACACCTCATCTGGGATTCCCCTGCTGTGAGTCTTGCATACTCCTCCAGGTCAGCCTGCTTAAGCAAACCAGCCTGTCTCAGGCCTGCTGGTTTTCTCTAACAGGAGGCAACAGGAGTCTGTGCTGTATCCTGATTCCATAACAACTGCAGGGAGTGCTCCCTGTGAGCACCTCTCCTGGGCTGAAGATCAGGTGCAAGTGCCTCATTCTTCCTGCTTACAGTAAGACAGACAGGCTCCTATAGAGCAGCTCCAGAGAAATCCTCTTTCAAATCTTCCACTCAAGCCAGGCACAGCATATGCCTGGAATTTTCACACTGGAAGGCTAAGGATCACAAGTCTCATGCCAGAAGATCTTTTAAACAAACAAGACCTAATTGGAGAAATAAAAGTGCTTCATGGACCCCACATTTCCAAAAAACTTACGTTGTAACAGTTGCCTAGGAGTCACATAATTTGTTCTGAGACAGTCAACCTTTGAAACTTTACATTTTGATCTGGAACCTTCAGGAAATACATTATTAGCTCTAGAGACCTCAGAAAATACAACATCAAGGACACAGAAAACATAGTCACTGCTGCTTAAGTTTTCTTTTTAACTGAACACAGTGCCTGGAAGAGATTAAATGAGAATAGAAGCAAGACTGCCCACAACTACTGTGGTCCCCAGTATGTGGAGAACTGTCTGACTTGAATAATGCATTGCACTTAAAGAAAGAACTAGAAGAATGGGACAGTCAGGAGAGAAGAAGGAAAAATGAACATTATGTCTTAAAAGTGAACATGGTATTTTCACAGGCTCTTAGAATGAGCTCTGCTCATCTACCACTGTTGCCTTACTTCAGCCACTAACAAACATTACCTTAATTAATGCAATGGCCTCTTAGCTAGTGTGTCTATAAGTCTACTATTCCTCCTCCCTGATCCCCTCCCTGGTATATACTAAACACCTCCATGTACTTCCGGCTTGGTCCAAGGTCTGTTGCTTTCCTGTTCCAGCCATCCTAGAAACCACCCTCGAATCTCTTTGGTTTTGTCCCTCTTTCATACACCACCCCTCCTTCAGGCTCTCATTCTCCCATCTCATCTTCCCCAGGTATGCATCAAGATTTATCTACCTCCTGCATCCACCACCACCTTCTCTTTGTGTACTCTTTCTGTTTACAGAAAAGCCTGCAAGACTAAAAATCACATGTCCTAGACCCTGACAGCTATGTTTTGGATGTGAAATAAGCCCCATCAGTCAGCTGTGATCACTCAAAGAGCAGAAAGTGGAAGTGTGAAAGACATTATCTCCCAACAACTTTCTTCCGGCAAGCAGAGCATATCGCGCAGATATGGATATTTCTGCATTCCGGCTCACAGTTCCCAGCTTTGTGGGGGTTGAGTGGCATAGTTCCAGGAATAACAGAAACTTTATGATACCAACTTCCTGACCTCTGTCCCCCAATCACTGAACTATGTGCTTTTTAAGTTAATGAGTCTAGTGAACAAACCCTTGATTCCTATCTCCTGCAATAGCAAGACAGTAGCTCTCATAATAGGTGGCATTCTCTGACTCACTCCAAAGAATTCACTCCAGCCCATTCTTCTAGCCTTGCCAAGAATTGCATAGGCATGTAACTTCTGATACTTAATCTTTTCCTGTTTGGAATGCTTAGAAATCCCTCTTTTCCCTATTCAAAAGCTTCTTTGGTATACCTATCTAATGCCAAATCACTTTAAAGGCCTCAACTCAAAGGGCCATTCATCTAGGAAATTTTAGGCATCTGAAGATGGGCCAAGGAGGAGAAAATGCAACTGATGGAGATTTTTCTCCTTTCTGCCTATGCTGCTGTCATTGTAGATATCAGAGTATAAGCTTTTCCTCATGTTTTTCTTTCTTCCTTATAAGACCTCCCTACTTCCGCTCCAGGAGACAACTCATTATAAGCATTTTTTTTTTTTTTGTGCCTTTGGGTCTGCTACATAATAAAGCTTCATGATATGTTAAATTAATAAATGATAAATGGATAGGTAAATGAAAGTAGTATGAATAGACTTTAAAACAGAAATGAATAATGAAGTCTTTAGTGAGTCACTTCTAGTTAGACATGGCTTATCATTGGCTCAAAGGGGTGTGGTTTAGATGTTTCTTGATTCTTTCTTTCTTTCTTTCTTTCTTTCTTTCTTTCTTTCTTTCTTCCTTTCTTTCTTTCTTTTTTTTGGTTTTTCCAGACAGGGTTTCTCTGTGTAGCACTGGCTGTCCTGGAACTCACTCTGTAGACCAGGTTGGTCTCGAACTCAGAAATCCACCTGCCCCTGCCTACCAAGTGCTGGGATTAAAGGCGTGTGCCACTACTGCCCGGCTCTTGATTCTTTCTATATCTTCCTATTAAGAGAAATTTTAGAATATTCCCTATAACTGACAAAAGACACATATTGTAATTTTCTTAACTTTCCTTTCTGAGACAGCATAGAAAATATATGATTGCAGGGATATTTTCCCTAGATTTAGCTTCATGACCAGAAACTGAAACAAAAGGAGAGAAATGCACTCTTCTAACAAATACACAAAATGATACTCCCGTGTAATAGGAACAATGCTAAGATGGTATTTAATTTGTATACATAGGAGGAAACAGATTAGATTTTAAAACATTGGTTAAGTAGACATATTTAATGGTAACATTTAAAGTAACATACACGAAATTACTCATATCTAGTTGTATATGTTGAATAAATAGTAAAGTCATTTAAAATTTGACCTGGTTAATATATATGAAACGTTATCTCCAACAATCTAGAAGTACACACTTTTTTATACTGCAAAGGAATATGTGTGTGTTGTTTATATGAAATTGTCAATGAACAGAGTTAATAAAAGACTTAAAAGACATTTTTAAATAAAAGAATAAAGTAAAAAGTTGGTAGAAAGTTCAGTTTGTAGCAGCCTTGCAGGTGGCTCCCTGTGTAATAGTTTCCTCAGAGATTGAAATATTTCCCTGTAAAGAAATTTCTTAAGAAATGCTAAACATCTCAAAATAACTTCAGGAAGTCCCTGAAACTGACCAGATTCACTAAGCCCCTGCCTGTCACTGTAATCAATAAGAGCTGACAGTCCTCTCAGATGGAAGGAAGCAAAGCTGCAGAGAAGACTGAGACCAAACCTGGAAGAAGCAGAAGCCAGCTGAGCTGCCTGGAGAAGGTTTTCACTAGCTGAGGCACCTGCAACCGAAACTGTCCAATGGCTGAGCTGCCTGGAGAAGGTTTTCACTAGCTAAGGCACCTGGAGCCGAAACTGTCCAATGGCTGAGCTGCCTGCAGGCTGTGCAGTTTGTCCAGGTCCCCAGATTTGTGATAGCTGCCATCATGCTAATTGATGAGATCTCAGAGCATTCCTGCTAAGATTAAGAGCAAAGCAAGTGCACCCGCTATTCCCATTTCTACTCAATATACTGCTTAAAGTTTTAGCTAGAGCAAGAAGACAAGAGAGCAAAATGCGGGAGATACAAATACAAGAAGGAGTCAGAGCACTCCTGTTTGCAGGTGATACTATTCTATGCTTCAGAGAGCCTAATGATCGTCAGAAGATTCCTACAGCTGGGAAGCACTGTGAGCAAAGTGGTAAAATTACCATATGAAATTACCACGTGAACATCAGTAATAACCTTATATATCAATGACAAACAATAAAAATCAGGGAAATAATATCATTCATGATAGCCTCAATCCTTTGGAATAAACCTAACTAAAAAAGTGAAATAATTCTACAATTAAAACTTTAAACTGGGCAGTGGTGGCGCACACCTTTAATCCCAGCACTTGGGAGGCAGAGGCAGGTGGATTTCTTAGTTCGAGGCTAGCCTGGTCTACAGAGTGAGTTCCAGGACAGCTAGTGATACACAAAGAAACCCTGTCTCAAAACAAACAAACAAACAAACAAAACAACAAAAAAAAACCCAAAAAACAAAAAACAAAAAAACTTTCAAACTGTGAACAGAAACATTAAAGAAGTCAAGAGATCACTAGATGATAGAAAGAATAGATAATAAAATCCACATGGATTCACCAGATTAATATTGTGAGATTGGCCATTCTACTTAACGTAATCTATAGATTCAATGCAATTCCAGTCAGAGCGACAAAGGTATGAAAGACCTCAGACAGCCAAGATAATCCTGAACAATAAGACTGCTGAGGGTCTTCTCATACTCAACTTCAAGCTATACAACAGAGCCATCGTAATCAAAACAGCATGGTGTTGACACAAAACTTGATGGAATAAAGTAAAGGACTCATATAAAAACCATAGACATGTAATTTTGAACAGAATTACACGTCAGAAAAAAAAGATAACTTCTTGAACTCACATTTCTAGAAAAGCTGAATCTATCCATGCAGATAACTAAAACCTGGTCTTTAGCCTTCACTCTGTGTAAAAATTAATTCCAAATGGTTCAAAGATCTCAATGTTAGACCTGGCACTACTAGAAGATAAGGTAGTGAGTACATGTCATAATACAGGCATAAGCAAGGGTTTTCTGGATATGACTTCAGTTGTTCAGGAAATAAGGCCAGCAAAACCAAGTGGAACCCTCTCAAGTCAAAAGGCTTCTGTACTATAATAGAAAAAGGGACAAAATGTTTGCCACCTGGATAGCTAATAGATGATCCATGTCTCGAATACACAAAGAATATTAAAAATGAAACATCAAGAAAATGGAAATTTGACTTTAAAATGGTCTGTGAACTGAACAAAGAGTTATCAAAACAAGAAATACAGATCTGATATATATAATATATATAAGCATATATGAAGATATATGAGCATATACACACATGCACATATATATGCACACATATACATATATACACACATATGCCTATATGCATATGCTTATAGGCATATGTGTGTATATATGTATATGTGTGCATATATATGTGTGTATATGTGTGTGTGTATGTATGTATGTTCAACATTCTTAGCCATCAGGGAAATTAAATCTACTTTGAGAGTTCATCTCTATCCAGGATAGCTACTATCAAGAAAAATAAGTGTTAGCAAGTGCATGGGGAAAGGGGAAGTTCTACACACTATTAGCTATGAATGCCCACCTGTATAGTCACTGTGGAAATCAGTGTGGAGTTTTCTGAAAAGCTAAAGACAGAATTGCCATATGACCCAGCTATACTGCTTTTGGGCACATATGCAAGGTGTCTGAGGCGGCATTCATTGGTGGATGTTGCAATGGCGTGAGGCAGTAGACACATTTTATGTTCAGAATCAATGGTACCGTGAAGCTGTGGTGTGCAACACCACATGTGCTGGGACAAATGCCTTGTACGTATTATCATTTTGAATTAAAATTTGGATTTATTGTGCTTTCAGAAAACTTTAGCTGTTGCCTTTTATTTTTCAACTTCTACAAGTTACTTGTAGGATCCAATTGGGACATGACCAACAGTTTAAGAAGCTGGGGACCAGAACCATGATGAAAGATTTTAGTCATATAAAGGCATAAAGCCAATGAGATAAGTGTCATGAAGTGGGAGCTGGAAGAATTATATTCTAGAAAAGAAGTAACATTTGAAAAGGCTGAGGCTGGAGAAAAGGTGGAGGGGGGTCTTAAGCCTTAATGAGAATGATAAGGTTATTAACAGAGGGATGGGTAGAAGAGGGTGGATATCCAGCTCAATCTACTCAATAGGTGACAATAAATGTCATGCAGCAGATGATTCTGGACCCTGGCTCCTGGAATGGAGCATTAGTTCTTATGTCTGTATTGGCATGCAGAACTTCTTGGGGAAGCAAGTTTAGGGAGACAAAAGCCAGAGCAAAGCCACAGGAAGAGCTTGATGAATGGTAAAGTCAAAAGTTGGGGAGGCCAACCAAAGAGTACACATGATTGGACTCACAGCTGCACATGTAGCAGAGGATGGCCTAGTCGGTCATCAATGGGAGGAGAGGCCCTTGGTTCTGTGAAGGCTCTATGCCCCAGTGTAGAGGAATGCCAGGGCCAGGAAGGGGGAGATGGTTGGTTGGTGAGCAGGAGGAGGGAGGAGGGGATAAGAGTATTTCGGGAAGAGAAACCAGGAAAGGGAGTAACATTTGAAATGCAAACAAAGAAAACATCTAATTAAAAAAAGAAAACTAATTTTAAAAAAGACCATAATTAATTATGAAAAAAAAAAAGAGTTGGTGAGGAAAAGAAAGAATGCAGATGTAGGGAGGAAGGGTTGAAATCATGAACGTTGCCAAGAAGTCAGGGTTTCAGGAGCACTGAACAGCAACTTCTCACAAAGCAGTCTGTAACTGCTCATCCAAGTGTCTTCTTGTGTGCTCCAAAATCCCTTTGAAATGACAAAATGACCAGAATTTGTTCTTGTTTCACAGATGCATAGCTTCCTCGTGATTAATAAAATTGGTATGAAGAAAAGAGAAAGGTTAAAAAGACCAAAAGAGAAGTTAGGGAGACAAGGTGGAAGAGATGGAAGCAGTTGGGCTTGTGATTAGGAAAGAGTACTTCATGGGAAGGGCAGGAGGAGATAGACACCAGACTGCAAGGCGGGGTGTGTGAAGCACAAAGGCAGTAGTTGACACTCAGCGTGGTTCCACAGGGTTCCTGAGGACATTCCAAACATAGGAAAGCCGGGGACTGTTTCCTGATTCTTGTTTTTATTATGTTCACTGTGCTGGGAATAACATTTGAAATTGTGTTCTACGTTTTTACCTCTGATATTAAAAGCATTCCATCAACTCTGTCCTAAGTCAAAAGTCTTTTGAGCTATGTTATTTGTTTTGCCTAAACTCTTAAGCCCATGGAAGAAATTAAGGGGGAGATTTAGTCAATTGATTTCCTGAAGAAAAATAGTGATATGCAGAAATAGAATGGGGGCTGGGGGAGACAGGAGGAAAGAAAGGGAAGTGGGAGGGAAGACACCAGAGAGAGGGGGAAGGGAGGGAGGGAGAGAGAACATATTTCCTATATTAGAGAACCTTGCCTTGAGGATCCCACAGAAAGAGGACCTGAAAGATGAGGATCTACGTGACACAGGATCCACATAAGCTCAGCAAAGACTCCTCTGTGTCAAAGAGTGTTAAACAGATTTCCCAGTGCCAGGGCAGGATGACCCATGACCAAGAGGGCAATTGTCAATGTTCCTCAGACTCATCAAGCCTTCCAAGGGCATATGACCCAACAGGATGAAAGGCAACCTCTAAAAAGCATTTAAACTGGCTGCTTCTGACCACACAGGCAGAATGGGTCTCAGAGTCAGAAACAAATTTGCATCATTGCAAAGGGAGACAGCTCTGTCATTGGCTAAGTCTGACATCTACTGAAGTAGACATGTAGGCCAGAAGAGAGGGCCATAAAGCCTGTATGTGATCTAGATAAACACTATGCTTATCTGTCATAATGGGAACCTTAGAGGTGTATAATGCTTCTGCTTGACAGAAGAAGGCAACGTAAAAGGGTTAAAAGTGAAGGAAAATATCCTTAAATTACCTCTATTTTTTAAAGGGAAATTTGGGAACAAGTACTGAACAAAATAGGAAAGATTTGAACAGCAACCCCAACATTGTTTACAAAAATAAACCAGTATGTACACAGGTGATCAGCTAAGGGCAGCCATTTTTAAGACCATGCAGTCTGCAGGGTTGAGGACCAGTGGATAAGTGTGTGTGTGTGTGTGTGTGTGTATCTGTACCTGTGTGTGTGTATCTGTACCTGTGTGTGTGTATCTGTATGTCTGTGTCTGTGTGTCTGTGTGTCTGTGTGTGTGTATATGTGTGTGTGTAACTTTGTGTGTGTATATATATGTGTATGTCTCTCTATGTGTGTGTATGTGTATGTATGTGTGTGTATGTGTGTGTATGTGTATCTGTACTTGTGTGTGTGTCTCTGTCTGTGTGTCTGTGTCTCTGTGTGTGTGTATATGTGTGTGTATGTGTATCTGTACCTGTGTGTGTATATATCTGTGTGTCTGTGTCTATGTGTGTGTGTATCTGTGTGTGTGTGTATCTGTGTGTGTGTAACTGTGTGTGTGTGTATGTGTATGTCTCTCTATGTGTGTGTGTGTCTCTGTCTGTGTGTCTGTGTGTCTGTGTGAGTGTGTATCTGTGTGTGTGTATCTGTGTGTGTGTAACTGTGTGTGTGTATATATGTGTATGTCTCTCTATGTGTGTGTGTCTCTGTCTGTGTGTCTGTGTGTCTGTGTGTGTGTGTATCTGTGTGTGTGTAACTGTGTGTGTGTATATATGTATATGTCTCTCTATGTGTGTGTGTGTAAGTGTATGTATGTGTGTGTATGTGTGTGTATGTATATCTGTACCTGTGTGTGTGTGTATATCTGTGTGTCTGTGTCTAAGTGTGTGTGTATCTGTGTGTGTGTAACTGTGTGTGTGTGTATATGTGTATGTCTCTCTATGTGTGTATGTGTGTGTATGTCTGTGTGTCTGTGTGTGTATGTATGTGTATGTATGTGTGTGTATGTGTATCTGTACTTGTGTGTGTGTGTGCATATATGTGTATGTCTCTCTATGTGTGTGTGTGTGTGTCTGTCTGTCTGTCTGTGTGTCTCTGTGTGTGTGTATGTGTGTGTATGTGTATCTGTACCTGTGTGTGTGTGTATATCTGTGTGTCTGTGTGTGTGTGTATCTGTGTGTGTGTGTGTATCTCTGTGTGTGTGTATATATGTGTATGTCTCTCTATGTGTGTGTGGTGTATTTACAGTGAGTTATGTACATACTTGTATTCTGTCTGTTCAGCAAGGGAAAGAAGGTACTTGCTAGGCATACTGGAGAACAGCAAAACAGAAAACAAAACAAAATCCAAAACAGGGAAAATATTTACAAAAAAGAGGTCACACTCAAGACAAGCCAGTCAACACTACAATGCATGCTCTTCCAGCCAGTACACAGACATCTGTACAAGGAGTCAGAAAAGGTTGAAGGCTGGGGTGTTCTGTGGGAAGTCAAAAAACAAAGGGGGAAGGATGGAGGAGACACAGTTAGCTACTCACAGCTGAGCATTGTCAGAGGAGTTCAAATCCAAGTGGGGTGGCGGAGAAACGGAAGAGTACAAGGGAGCCACAGACTGTCAACCTAAAACCTCTCTTGACTGTGTGATTGTGCCTCTAGGAAGGTAGCTTGAGAAAATGAGCAACACCACAGGAAGATAGATTTATGTTCAAGGATGCTGGGCATTGTGGTCTCAGCATCTTAGATATAAGTAATAAGGAATTCTTAAGTAGCCCATAACATTCATATGATAGGCTACTATATGCTGTGCTTTTGAAGTCTTGTGATGGGAGACTCTCACAATAAAATACTCAATTTAAAAGGGTATAAATGATATTCTATTTGACACAAACTTTCTAAAGCTAAGTAAGAATTAAAATAGTAGACTGAAATTTGTCAAAAAAAAAAAGAAAATTGAACCAATTAACTGTGTTTATCTCTGAGTGGCGAAATAACTTCAATTTTTTTGTTCTACTTTTTTTTTATGTTTTCCAAGTTATGTTCAATGAAGATATGTCTCTTATATAATCAGTTACCTTTAAAAATAGGTAAATGATGCAAGGCAGGTTCATAAGCATTAGAGGAATTTGAACCAGGAGAAAACTCAAGTGGCCAGGAGACAACTGTTGGGCTTGAGCAATCACAGTACTGTTGCTCACGGTCTTGTTGACATTGCCGTTGGCAAAAGCATCACTCAGACTCAGAAGTTAAGTGTCTTCCTAGTGTTTATGGCTTCACTGTGCCAGATAAAGGCAACTGAGTAGTTAACTGCAAGTTACTGAATAGCAGATGAAGTAGCTGGAAATCGTGCTACTCTGATGTTGACATGGGTACAGCGAAGACACGATGGACAGATTTCTCTGAAGTTATTGTCAGAGTTAGTGATTTTCTTTGTCACTTTCAACAGAGAAGGTGCACATACCAACTTGCAGTGACTGTGACATGCACAAGACCTGTGTAAGGAAGTTGGGCAGGAAATCCCATCCCTGGCTGAGAAGCTAGTGGTAACTAATAACACTGGAGAGAGGGAGGGGGAGGGAGAGGGAG
>NW_022196897.1:102123965-102163553 GCF_008632895.1 Mastomys coucha
AACAGGGAGAGGGGCAGGGAGAGGGAGAGGGACAGGGAGAGGGAGAGGGGCAGGGACAGGGAGAGGAACAGGGAGAGGGACAGGGAGAGGAACAGGGAGAGGGACAGGGAGATGGAGAGGGACAGGGACAGGGACAGGGACAGGGAGAGGAACAGGGAGAGGGACAGGGAGAAGGAGAGGGACAGGGACAGGGAGAGGGACAGGGACAGGGAGAGAAAAAATTAGTTTTCTTCAGGGGTGTGGCCCCTAGTAGACTGCCCATGCTTCAGTGGATAGTCACAATAGTTTGTGGGCAGCAAAAATTGAACTAGGTAGATTTTTAAAAACAAGGAAAATGATAGTAAACATCACTGAGGAGTTGACCATTGACTTTAGCAGTGTAGACAGCACTGGCGCAGAGCAGTTTTGACACAAGGCGATGCCAACCTCAATACAGGGGGCTTTAGAGAATGTGAAAAAAACAGATTTTGGAGGCATGAGTGTATGTAACTCTTTGGAGGGTGGCCAGGTATGTTGGCACAGACCTGTTATCCCTGCACTGAGGAGGCTAAAGGCAGGAAGATCAGAGTTCTAAACCAACCTGGGCTACACAGAGAATTTAGGGCCAATCTAGGCTGCAAAATCTAGGCTGGTCTCAAGATAGTAACAAAAATAGTTAGATATTTATTTATTACCTACTTTTAGTCTAGGGTTCTCTCTTTATTTGTTCGCTGTTGTTTGTATTGTTTGTGTGTATGTGTGTGTGCACATGCATGCACATGCTTGCCTGAATATTTGTGTCTCTCTGTGTGTAGTGTGCATAGTGTATGTATAGTGTGCATAGTGTATCTATGTGTGTGCAAGTGTGCATGTCTATGCATGTGCATGAAGAGGCCAGAGGAGGATTCTCTATAATTTCTCAACTTACTCTCTTGAGAATAAGGTCTTTCATTGAATCTAAACCTTATTATTATTTTTTTGTTACTAGAATAACTGACCCATAAGTTCCTAGATCCACATTTCTCCCACCCACAGTGCTGGGACTAAAGGCATTTGTGGGCATGCTGATCCTTTATGTAGGTGCTGGGAGATTGAAGTAAGGTCCTTGTGACATGCCTGGCATATACATTGGTGCTGGGGATTTGAACACATGTCTTCATACTTGGGGAGCAAGTGTTCTTACCTGCTAAGCCATCTCCCCATCCCTTAATCTGGGGATTCTCTTTATCAGACTTTACATTGTTTAATGTTCAACAATGGTCTTAACTCTTGGCTGTACACTAGAATCTCAAAAGAACTTTAAAAAAATATATATTGCTATCTTTACTCCATTTGTAGAAAGCCTGACTTAACTGGCTTGTGGTATTTTCTATACATGAAAAACTTTTAAAACTTCCAGATCATTCTAACATGTAAACAACTTTGCAAGCCACCATTTAAAGAATAAATAAATAAATAAATGTGAGTGGATCAACAAGATAGTCCATATAGGGTTAAAATAATCTGTGTGGTTTTTTATGACTCTGTTAGAAAGCAAAGATCAGCTGGTAAAAATTGAACATAAGTTAATAGCATTCTAGCCGCTAAAGATGCCTCCCTGACTACTTCTTTCACACATAGATGATGCTTCTTGGTGCTCAGTCTGCTTTTATGAGGCCATCCTTCCCACCTGGGTCCTTGTGGAATCTGCTGAGGCAAAAGTTGAAAATGCAGGTTAAGAAAACATCTTTTGCCTCTGAAATTTTTTAAATAATTTGGAAAGGCAGAACTCACATTCACAAAAATAGTGTAAAGAGTATATTTTAATTATTAGATATGAGAACTTAAGTTCAAAAGCTGGAGAGAAATCTTCACTGAGCACGAGTTAATGGACAGAGACTAGAGGAAAATGGACAGGATACAGGAGGAGTAGTCCAGGTAAGAAACAGATGTATGGGTTAGAAGGCTGAAACAGTGGTCAAGAGTGATTGTTAGTCTTGCACAAGACTATGGTTGGGTTCCCAGACCCAAGTTGGGCTACTCATAACCACCCACAACTCCAGCACCAGGGGATCAGACACACTTCTGGACTATACATGGCATAAAAACACATGTATACAAACACTCAGACAAATACACATCAGAAAATAATAAAAAGTTTCTAAAATTATATACAGGAATGATGAACTAGGAAGGAGGGGGGCTTGGTCTATTTACTCTATTGGGATATGGTGGAAGTTTCCCGAAACAAGCTTGATGTAGGCCTTCAGGTAATTGGGGTATGGCAGGGACTGCGGAATCCCAACCTCTTCCTCTTCCTTTTTTTTCACTTCCCAACTCTAAAATGAGCACTTGCATTATGCTGTGTTGCCGTAATGTCTTTCCTCACCACAGACCCAAAAGGTAGTGGGGCCATGGATCATAGACTAAACCCTCAAAACTCTGAGCCTGAGCAAATTGTTCTTCTTTCTAAGTTGATGTGATTCCTAAGGTGTTTGTTACAGTAACAGAAACCTGACGAACCACGAAAACCTACTTGTCTTCCAGGGTGAAGTCTGGGAGTAACAGCCATCTTTCTTCTAGACTCTCCTCATTAGCTAGTATTCATTATCATATCTTGTTTTTAGAGAAAATTCTTCCAAGAGACCTCCCTTCATACTGAATTCGACTCATTCTGTTTTTCTGTCTTTCTGTCCCCCAAAGTTGATCATTGATTTCCAAAAGCTTTCCTGCCAATAACCAGGTTTTACAATGTTTAGGTTTTCCTGGCTTCTGTAGGTAATCTTCAGTCTCTCAGGCACAAGTTGTCACAGCTATTCTGCATTATGTGTTTATGAAGTAAGGTACCATGGGAAACGTCGTGCGTGAGTTACCTGGTGTCATAGTCATGGCATTCGGTTAGGAAACTATAGCCTCCAAAGTTTATTGAAAATAAGTGATGTTTCCCTAAGTTTCAACTGAGAGTTCTAGAACTTACACTTTTACCCAGATCTACCTTGTTCCAAAGACCAATATAAGTGCTGTCTTTACAAATGACTTTTCAAAGAAGAAATTTAAACTTTTAATGTTACTCAACTCTACCTAAGACTTTAGGATCAGTAACGTCAGAACCAACCGGGACCTATTGCTTTAACTAAAGAATATTGGAGCTATAGAAATGTATACATAATGTATTCTTTAAACTTTTTATTGATTCCTTGTGAGTTTCGCATCATGTACCCCAGTCTCGCTCATCTCTCTGTCCCTTCATATATTCCCCTCACACATGCAACCTCCCCCCCCAATAAAATACAAACAAACAAACAAAAACAAAGCATAAAAACATTTCCTGGCCAGGCAGTGGTGGCACACGCCTTTAATCCCAGCACTTGGGAGGCAGAGGCAGGAGGATTTCTGAGTTCAAGGCCAGTCTGGTCTACAGAGTGAGTTCCAGGACAGCCAGGGCTATACAGAGAAACCCTGTCTCAAAAACATACAAACAGACAAACAAAAAAAACAAAACCCATCTCCTGGTGGGAGCTGTAGTGTGTCACAGTGTGTCCCACAATACAACCCTCTGTCCACTCATCTTTACTTGCAAGCGTTCATTGTATTGAGTCATCAGTCTGCCCTGAGTTCTCTGGCTTGTGTGACACCATCACATTATATCCCCACTCAGACTCTTCCAGGTTATTCCATTTCTGCCTGTGTCATGGAGATCCTGCAGCCCTGGATCAGCAGGACTGGCTGGCTCCTTCCTGCATCCCAATCATTCACAGATGATATAGATTTGAGGGCAGGCTAACTCCCAACCATGGATCTGGTTCTGAGTGGCAGCTGAGCTGGTCAGTGTTCCAGCTCTCCCTTATCTGCACCACCAGGATGAGCTGTCCAGTATGGCTCTTGCTAGGCCCCCCAGTGGCACTGTATGTAGGGAGCAGGGTCAACTCTGCAGCTCTCGTGCCCTTGGAGCTGGCTCACCCACACCCATGCCTCCAGAACCAGCTCTACTGTGCTGCTTAGTCAAGGTGTGGGGGCCCACTCTCCAAGTGCTGTAGCCTATGAGGGGCTGGGCCAGCTCCATCACTCTCACACCCTTAAGGCTGGCTCACTCATGCCTTTGTCATCAGGGCCAGCTCCAGTGGGCAAGGTGCAAGGCCTGCTTTCCGAAATGCTATTGCCAGTAAGGGGGCAGGTTTAGCTCTCCCAGATATTGTAGGTGGCAAGGGAGAGGGCATCACCCCTGTCCCCATACGACTGCATGCCAGACAACTGGTTGGGCCAGCTCTCCTGCTCTCACACCCTTGGGGCAGCTCACCTGGGCCTCTTCCACCAGGGCCAGCAACGCTTTGATGCTCAAAGGAGGCACAAGGCCCTGTTCTCCTCAGCACTGCAGTGGGTAAGGACAGCTCACCCGCTCTCATGATCTCAGGGCCAGTTCTCCCAACTGCCACAGGTGGTGAGAGGTGAGAAGGGAGGAGAGCATCACCTCTGTACCTGTGCCACCCTATGGCAGACAAGAGGCAGGCTCAGCTCTCCCACACTGCCACCCTCAGGGCCTGCTCACTCATAATCCAGTCACAGGCCTAGTTCCACTATGCTGCCTGCTCCACTATGCACAGGGCCTGCTCTCTCAAGCTCTGCCAGCAGTGAGAGATAAGGCCAGTTCTCCAGAGTGCTCCATCCAATGGCCAACCAGGCACAGCCTCTGAACATCCACCTGGTCCCTGGCTGCTGCCCTGACCAGGGAGTCCCCATGTTCTACAGTGGTAATATGAGCCACGGATATAGGTTAACATTGACCCCGGTTGTGGCACAGCCACATACCCAGACATGGTCTTCGGTGGCAGCTCAGGCTGGGACTTCACCAAGGCCACTAGTGGCAGGGCTGCACATTCACAACAGGCTACTCTCTCCCTTGAGCCTTCAGTTCCATCTCACTTCATAATGCTCAAGCTGCTCCCCTTCTTTCTCTCCCCTATGACCAGTACATGCTCATACATTGGGATGGCTCCCACTGCAGGCTGGGCATGTGGCTGGAGGGCCCTTGGGTGACATCCTCCATCTGTGCTGCATGGCCTGGCAGCAAGTTGGTGTCTATGGCCTACTTGTGATCTGCACTGGAGGGTCATGTCTGGGGGTAGCATGGCTGCCTGGATTTGATTTGATTTGATTTTTATGAGTCCTAGGTATCAGACAGCTTTGGCCACCAAGCCAGGCATCAAACTAGGATGAACACAGGACTGCCATCTGCTCAGGCCCTGACTGACAGAAGAACACCACCACCAATACAGTGTCTCTTTGCCCATTGCCAGGGGGTGTACTAATTTATTTACATATATTATATATAATTATATATATATATTACAGAATATATATAATAGAATTATGGAAATACCGAATGAGAACCTCCAGAAAAGGGCCTAGAGATGTATAGCAGGTTTTAAAACCAGTAGGCAACTACGGTGTGAAGTTTGGGTGGAAACCAATGATTCTATTCAATGGCCAGGGCTAGCTGTACTTGCCTGGCTTAAACCCTGCTTTCTGTACTTACGTGCTAGTTTGCGCAAGGCTCCTCACTTCGAATCTAGCATTTTTTTTTCTTTTTTTTTGCTTAAATGGTGAAAAGCAACCATAATAAAGTGGTGGTGATGACGGTGAGTTGAAGGACATATGGAAAGACACTGTACCTTGCAATGTGTTAAGTCCTAAGTCCAGGCAACTTATGCAAATGTCACCACTTCTAGACAGTACCTACTTGAAGACTGTTAGACTCTCCAAAATGTATTGGTGTGTTACACTAAATGTGTCATCTGTAGTTGGCAAATATGGCTTAACCAAGGCTTGTTTAAGATTAGCTGGCCTCTAGTTTGAGATTTCCCCTATGTAGTTACTAAATCCATAAAACCTAATTTTTTTAAAACAAGTATTACTAGAAGACTTATACAGCTGTGGTGGTTTGTATATGCTCAGCCCAGAGAAGGCTCTATTAGGTGTGGCCTTGTTGGAGTAGGTGTGTCACCATGGCTGTGGGCTTAAGACCTTCACTATTGCTGCCTGGAAGCCAGTACTCTGCTAGCAGCCTTCAGACGAAGATGTAGAACTCTCAGCTCCTCCTGCACCATACCTGTCTGGATGCTGCCATGTTCCCACCTTGATGATAATAGACTGAACCTCTGAACCTGAAAGCCAGCCCCAATTAAATATTGGTCTTATAAGGGTTTCCTTGGTTGCAATGTTTGTTCACAGTGGTAAAACCCTAACTAAGACAACCACCTTGGCAGAAAATGTGATTATACACAGATTTGGGCCATATCATATAATGAAAATCTTTTTAATCACAGTTTGAACAGTTTCAATCACTTTCTTGGCTAGTTTTTGGTTGTCCTAAAAATTCAGAATAATCATGACAGCCAAAGAGAATCAGAAACATGCTTGTAGAATATTTGGAAATGGGGTATGCTACATAAATCTGGGTTCATCTTTTCTCTGCTAGAAAATAGTATCCATGTTATTCAGAGTTTTGCTGTTAATTATGATTGCAGCTTACTTTTGTTTCATTTGGAGCCATTCAAAAGCTATGTTTGAAGCAAGACCTTAAAAGATTTTTTCTTTCTCCTGAAGGAATGAACTAATAAGTAGACCACAAGGTCAAATACAGTTGTGCGAGCTTTGGGAAACACCTATCAAGTTTGTAGCTCATTTGGAGCTTTGTGTTAACATGGTGTTTCAAGTTGCTTGATATTTCCCCGAATATAAATGCAAGCAAATAAAAGCATAAAATGCAAACCAGCGTCTTCTGCAGATAAAAGTTTATCTATCAGTAGATCTTACATAACAATTCATAAATTCCCAAGCTTTCACCAGTAGGCAAGGTCATAGCAATTAAGAAACAGTTTGCAACACATGTACTCAATCCAAGCAACAAAATTAAGGCCATAAATTTATTTGCTTGCCAGGTCCCTCATATTCACTTGTTACAAATGGTTTAATATAGATAGAGATGGCAATCTACCTAAGATTCCCATGATTCCCTAGGAAGTGGCAATTACCAGCAGCTATTAAAACAGAAAAAGTAGAAGAGAGCAATTATTATCACAGTTCCTGTTGCTCTTTGCAAGTGTAGGTCACAGCAAATTTGGTTTTGAGTGCTTTCACACACACACACACACACACACACACACACACACGCGCGTGCGTGTGTGTGTGTTTTAGAACTTTATGCCATTTAATGAAATAAATCATTTAGACTTCGTCTTCTAGCAAAGTCACCTAGTAGGAATAACTGGAAGGCATCAACCAAGCAATGATATGTCCTTAGCAAAGGAAACTGTAAGGCAACAATAAAGTGTAACAAATCGTACATGTGCTTCCTTCCATGTGTAGAGCAGTTTTTCTCACTAATAGCTTTGAAACTGTAGACTTACAGATATTGGTAGCTATTCTGAAAGCATCATTACTACAGATTTGGTACCCAAAGTCCTTCAGAGCATCTCCCCACCAAATCATCCTCTTGTTGGAAGTAGCCCTTTGCGGGGAACCAATGAACTTGCTAAAGTAAGGGAACCAAAAGTCTGGATGGCAGGAATAGTTGGGGTTTTTTGTTTTTTGTTTTTGTTTTTTTTTGTTGTTTTGTTTTGTTTTTTGAGACAGGGTTTCTCTGTGTAGCCCTGGCTGTCCTGGTACTCCCTCTGTAGACAAGGCTGGCCTCGAACTCAGAAATCTGCCTGCTTTTGCCTCCCAAGTGCTGGGATTAAAGGTGTGTGCCACCACTGCCCAGTGGGTTTTTTGTTTGTTTGTTTGTTTTAGACTAGTCAAGTGCAGTAGTGAGAAGGGGGGAAGTGTAGAACAGGAGTTCAATCTGTAACTGACTATGAACAATCAATTGAGATAACTCACTACCTTCGGACCAGCGGCAAAAATAGTTTTAAACTGTCTATCTTATATATTAGTTCAAGGTTTGTAGAATCACAAAACATTCCCAATGAAAGAGCCCACAAATAGCACTCAGCACACCCCCATCTTACAAGGAGGGAAGTTTGGCCAGGAAGGCTGAAGTGACAAATTCAAAGCCACAGTCTTGGTTTCTGGCTAAGCTCTCAGGTACATTCCAAGTACCCCTCTGAAGGGGTGGGGCACTTTATCTCACATTCTACTGACTGGAAACGGAAAAGTCTTTGAGGTTAACGACTTGTTCTTATGAATGCGTTAAACCTAACAGTCATTCCCATATTTATGTAGTCAATGCCTGAGGTGGCAACATCTAGATGATTCTGTGGATACATGAAAGGAATGTTTATTTGAAGCTACATGGAGGAAGGAGGAAGAGTGGGCCCAGGAGTGTCAGAGATTGCTGAAACCACTACTGCCGCTGAAGGTGTTTGTTTCCAGATCCTAGCTCACCTCCTCTGTGACCTGAAGCAGGTTGCCTCATGTCACTGAGCCTCAGTTTATTTGTTACTGGGATAAGAGCAGTAAGCCTCATGTCAGCTTCTTAAATAAATCATAAGGAAAGGTCAGCAAAATGTCTTGGTGTTTGGGTTTAATTCTCTTTTTCCTTTGCAGTCATTACACACACACAAACACACGCACACGCACGTGCACAGTGCCTGGGAAAGTGGTGTGAGGAGTGTGTCCTGTGATAGTAGATAGTTATTGTTGGTAACAACCTGCCAGGATTAGGACATTTTTGTTGTAAAAGTTGCTTGTACTCATCTCTACTTTCCAAGTATCTGCTATCCTTTTTTTCAACCTTCAAATTGTACATTTTTTTTTTCAATAACAGGAAATATTTCCAGTCTTCGCTGTGTGCTTGATGCCTTGTTGCTGTGTGACAAAGCCCTGCTCCCTGTCAGGGTAGTCTCTCTCCTAATCCATCTCTCTGGTAGCACCTCACCACCTCCATTTTCACTACATATCGCCAGAAATTTTTTATATTTACATATTCAGTTTCCTATGCTAGAATATGAACCCTTCATGAGCAAAGATTTTATTTGACTTTAAAAGCAAACTCTAACAATTGATGAGTGTACTTTGATTACAACAAACTCACAGTGCAACGTTGTTGAATTATTGGTTAGAGAATAAAACTTGGCCAATAGCATTCAAAATTACCCTTGCTCACATTAAAATGACCAGAAACATTTAGAAGTATAAGACTCCCTGTTTTATGCTCCTGGTTCTTGGGGCCAAGAACTTGGACAGGGCACAAAGAACATGTATCTGCTCCAAGATGTCTAATACTGAAAGAATGGAAGCTTGAGACTCCTCCACTCGCAGCTGAAGTTAGCCCTATATGTGGCCTCTCCACGTTGTAAAGTGGAATCCTTCACAATGTTGTGGCTGCATTCCACAAGAAGTTGTACCCTCTCTGTGGCCCATCAAGAGTCATACAGAGGGTCACTTTTGTTGTGCTTTAATGTATAGAAGATTCAGAAGCTTGTCAGGAGAAGTAAGTTCCACCACTTGATATAAAGCAATCTGGATCTGAAGGACACAAGAGTGGACATGCCACTGTGGATAATTTGAAAACAACCTGTCACAAGACTTAATGTTTCTAAAGCACTAACATCAAGCTTTTTTGAATTTTAGATATGAAGGGTTATTTTACTCTTCAATCTCTTAAAGATGACCAGAAACTTAGAAGCCATTTGTCTTTGTGTTGAGAAGGAGAGGTGTGAGCACAGTGAGCCTGAGCCCAGCACCTTCTCCATGGAACCTGAGTCTAATCACTTCCCACCCCATACCCAGTGAGCCTGAGTCCAGCACCAGCTCCAGTGGAGAGTCAGGGTGACAGAGGGAGCTACCTTTCTGTAACACAAGCCATCGCTACTACTGTAACAACAGGTACAGTTAGTACATATGTCCATCTAAGGAGTATCCTTAGATGCTCTTTAGAATGTTCTCTCATTCTGATGATTTCAGCCTGAGTTCAGCCTGAGAGCTGGCCTTTCCCTTAGCTTAGATAGCAGTGGATTTAGGATGTTCTTCTGCATGGCTGGAGGAGGGTATGAGTCTGAGTTCTCTGAGAAACAAAATCAACATTTTATGTCTATACAGAGACACACACACACACACACACACACACAGAGAGAGAGAGAGAGAGAGAGAGAGAGAGAGAGAGAGAGAGAGAGAGAGAGAGAGAATATAAGGAGTCAGCTCATGTGATTACAGAGCTCAAGAAAGTCCAAGATCTGTTATCATAAGTCTGAAACCCTGGAGTAAGTGGCACAGTTACACTCCTACACTTCTAATACTATGAAAAGAAAGAGTGCCAGTAGTTCAAGTCTGAGTCCAACAGTAGGGGAAAGCCAGTGTCTCATCTAGCAGACAGCCAGGTAGAGAGAATTCCCTTTTCCTTAACCTTTCGTCCAATTCAGACTTCCATCAGATTGGAAGAGTCCCATCCACACTGGGAAGAAGAGCCCATTTTATCCAGTCTACTGATCCAAACACTAACGTCACCAGAAGTAACACTTAACCAAATAATCATGTCTGCTAGCAACATCTACTTGCATTCTAAAAATGTAAAAGACAGAGGCATATCAATAGATAGCAATCAATATCTCAATCCATTCAGGTTGTTATAACAATAACCACAAAATCTCTTGGGCTGTATAATTTATAGGCAACACAAAATTATTTCCCGTAGTTCTGCAGACTCGGAAGTCCAAGATCAAAATACAGCAGCATACTGCGTTTCTGGTGAAGACCTGTTCCCTTTATAAGGGCTTTACAAGGACTCTGATTCCAATGACTGGGGTGAAGCCTCATAACCAAATCACTTCCAGGAAGGCTTCATCCACCTTGTTATTTCATGGAATGGTAGGTTCTACCATACAAATTTTGAGAGAACCTCAATATTCAGAAGTTAATAATAATAATGTTTTTAAAAGATGAGAAGACTGTGAAGAATGTTTCAAAAGAACTGCGTCAAATGAAGAGTGTTTTATTAAAAATAGAGAGGCTACTACATTCCTCAAAAGTGTCAATGATCTCTGCCCATGGCTGCTATATGTTTGAACTGGCCACAGCAGCTTTGCTTAGACAGCACTTACCCAAGGACTCAATAGAGCGGGAGGCAAGAGGACCTTCCTGCCTAAGGTGGATTCCTCTAATAGGAACTTTGCTCTGGCACTCTCAGGGAACCTGACTGAGGCCATCTCCCAGCTGGGATGCATTCTTTTCCCACTTCATCCCCTATCCCACCCCCTAGTCTTCTCTCTCTAGTCCCTTCCCAGGCAGCAGACCTATAGTATCAGCTCTGCCTCTCTTTTCATACTTCCAGCTTTTACCTGCCTGGCTTTTCAGTACATTGCCTCTAATACATTTTCGTGTGCTGGATTGAACTTTGGATAAAGAGAAGCCACATGGGCACAGTTGTGTGGTTAAAGGAGATTAAAGGAGGCCATAGAATTCTGAAAACATAAGTAGCTGTACCCTGGAAGTGGAGGTGCTAGGGAGGGTGTTGTTAACAAGTCAACCCATGAAGTGTAATATATGCAAAATTAGAGAAAAACAAATCAAAGTTAGTTCCTCTGAAGTTGATAATGTATGTCATGTTGATTGAGAGAGTGGTGTTCCTAGGAAATATAACCGAATATTTTAGAACTAAAGTACCAAGTTGCTTGCCATTCTTATCAGTAGTCCAGATAACATTGTCTAGGTAAATAAAGAACAAAAAGTATTTAAATGGTGACTACGGAGAATACTCTTTGTACTGTTCTGTGTGCTTGAAACTGATCCCAAATAAAATGCTGGAAAAATGAGAGAGAGAAAGAAAGAAAGAAAGAAAGAAAGAAAGAGAGAAAGAAAGAAAGAAGGGAAGAAAGAAGGGAAGAAGCACAGTTTGGGAAGGAGCCTTAGCAATCACTGGATTGCATAGAGAAGTAAATTTCCTTCCTCTAGCACTTCCTGGAGCCTTTCTAGGATGCTTACTAAGATGTTCTTAGCCATTCAAAGTTTCTTCAAGTGAGAAATCTTGAGAATCAGTATTCCAAATCACACAGTGCACTAGAACTCAGAGAATTAAACTAAACTGAGGCATGAGGCCAAGAATTCTGATTCTACCACCCACAGCCCTAGAATTCATGTATTCACCCCACAACCCTAGAATTCATGTATTCACCCCACAAGGAAGTAGGTTGATTTAATCAACCCTGGAACACTTTCTTTGCTTATTTACAGCAGTGGTGTGCATATAGGCTAGAAAAGTCTGCAATGACGATGCTTTAGGGTGGTCTAGCAGCAGATGAGAGAGGAGGGAACAGAGAATTCTACCTCTGAAAAGACTGGAAAACACTGCATCTTCCTCAGGTGTTCTGTGAATCTAACCCCTGCCCCTATTCTTTCCCATCAAAGTCTGTCTTGTCAAGAGTTTACAAGAGGGGATTAATCTGTTGCATGGCTGGTCACAAATCCTCACGACATATAAAATTAACAACGGACACCTTCACAAGAGGATGTTAACTTGAAATAATTTTTTTGCATGGGTGGTCATAGATCCTCATGATATATGAAATTAATGGCAGGACACTTTCTTATTAGTAAGTTTTTTGCATTCATTTTACCCAGAAAAGGAACAGAATGGGTAATGGTAGGGATACATATAATAGCCACTTTTTCTCTTCACAAGTTTTAAAAAACCATGGTTCACTGTTGTGGAATGAGAAGCACAAGACAGTATTTGCTGAGGTGCTCCATGGGGGCCTGGGGGAGAGTGTGTGAGGGAATTACATCTTAAAACTGAATCCCCATTTTCAAGCAGGAGGCCTAAAGAATTCAAGTGAGAATAAGATTTCCACATTTCAGTAGAAATG
This sequence comes from Mastomys coucha, assembly GCF_008632895.1. NCBI lineage: Eukaryota > Metazoa > Chordata > Mammalia > Rodentia > Muridae > Mastomys > Mastomys coucha. Next base: position 102,136,721 of record NW_022196897.1, read on the forward strand.
GTGAAGCTTCAGTACTGGTAAACTCCGTTAAAGTACCTACATCTATTAGAGTGGGGGGGGGGGCGGGGCGGACAACAAACAAACAAACAAAAAAAATACATTAAAAATACTGCAAATCATACTCTTAAACTTTGTTAAATAATATACAGGAAGTCAACGAAAATGAAAACTAAGAGATTCATAAATGCAAAAAAGCTAGAACCAGCCCAAACATCCTTTAGTTACCATGATGCATCCATAACCACAGAAGGTTCCTAGGGTGGGGGGTGAGGTGGGGGTCTATACAGATTACCCAGTGGTTGAGAACAGTCGTCACTCCCGCAGAGGGCCCAGGTTTTATTCTCAGAAACATAGTGCAGCTTAGGATCTTCTGTAACTCCTGTTCCAGGGGATCTAATGGCCTCTTCTCGACTCCCAGGGTGCCTGGAACATGCACATCCACATGCATAGGTAAAATACTCATATACATAAAACAGCAATAAATACCTTTTTAGACATTGTTTTCAATAATGTTTTTAAAGAAACAAACTGTTGGTACACATAATTTGCACGGAATTATGTTAGATTTTAGAAATTAAGCTGGTTTAGTTTTCTGGGTTTCATAGCTATATGTTTTTAAAATAACAAAATGTTATTTTTAAATTAATTAATCTTTATTTATTTTTATACATTATATTTTGACCATGTATTTTACCTTGCCTGTCTCCTCCCAAGTCTTCTCCACTTCCCTACCCACCCAACCTTCTATTCTCTATCTATCTATCTATCTATCTATCTATCTATCTATCTATCTCTATCTATCTATCTATCTATCTATCTATCTATCTATCTATCTATCTTGTCTCTCTCAAAAATTAAAAACAAAAGATGAAAGTAAAACAAAAAGCTAATAAACAACAACAAAAAAAGAAAAAAACCAAACACACACACACACACACACACACACACACACACACACCATAGAGGCTATTTTGTGTTGGCCAACTACTCTTGGACATGGAACCTGCACTAGAGTGTGAATGATAGACCTGGTGATGTGCTATTGGAGAAAATTGACTTTCCCTTTTCTAGCATGTATCAATTGTAAACTGTTTCTTAGTTAAGAGTAGTATTCCATTCCTCTTCTTGGTGCTGGGAAGTTGTGTGGTTTGAACCTGCGCAGGTATTGCATGTGTGCCGGCACAGTCTCTGTGAGTCCACATGTGTATCAACTCTGTCCTGTCTGTCATCCAAGGCTTCTGGCTCTCAAGATCTTTTCACTTCCTCTTTGAAATAAAGCCCTGAGCCTTGAGGGGAAGAGTTTGATAAAGACATGCCTTTTAGAGATGAGTGCTCCAGTGTCTCCCATTCTCTGAACATTTCTAGTTACCTCCTACTTCTAGAAGATGCCACCTTGGCTGAGGCTTGTGCAATGCCCTCTGGTCTATGGGTATAGAAACATATCTTTAGGAGTCATTTCATTGCCAAGTTCCTTTAGCAGAATAGGAATAGTAGGTTGTCCCTTAGGGCCATGCCTACGTAGTCTCAGCCTGGAGTGGGCCTCAACTCTGATCAAAAAGTGGTTGATTACTTCTAGAACATTTGCTCTGCTATTTTACCAGTATATCTCTCAGTCAAGTTGCTGTTGTAGGTTGAAGGGTTTGTAGCTGGGTGATATTGATTCTTACTTTCCTCCTCTGGAAGCATGCTGAACATCAATAGGGGTGAAACTTCTAGTTCAGCCTCAGCTTCATGTCTCCATGCTCAGTAAAATTATTGGTTGGCATGGGGATGAAGTGGAGGGCATATTGTGATGATTTGAATTTTGTATTTATTTACCTTAAGTATAATGATGGACTATAATGGTGGCTATATGTATTTATACATCATAAAATTGCATATACTTAAAGATGTACATATATACATGTATCTATATATACCAAAGAGTACATGCAAAATTGTGGAACTCAAAATAAAGACTGCAAAAGGAATCAATGTCATCTTCCTTGTTGTGATAGTGTACTACAATCACACAAGGCAGAGAAACCACATGGAAGGTCTGAGTGTCCTATACCACTCCCTCTAGTTATCTGGGAATCTGCAGTTATCTCAAAAATTTAAATTTTATCAAAAATAAGTTTATGCATTTGCACTTTAAATATTGCCTATTGCATTGGCATTTGCCTTTCACATGTAATAGATGTTTATAATTTTAATGACACCTGTGGAGACAAAGTCTTTATCTTGGCTACTGATGGATGCCTGCCTTGTAGTGTTGGTGACAGAGCCAAGGGAAAGATATTTTGGGACAGACAAGTGTCCTGATAATGTTTCCATCTCATGGCACTGAGAGTTGTCTGCTCCACCTCAACTACCTTCCTTCAGTAGATTGAAAATAAAAGTCAGTGCTTATTCATGTTAGCCTTATTCAACTTGTTACCTTTTTGTGCATTTATCTGAGCTATGCCACTGAATGAGGCAAATAGAAAACTCTTATATTCTAATTCCTTCAATTTGTATAATCAACCGTAAGATGGGGAAAAAGGTCTACTCTTAAAAAGCAGTGTGAATGAGTGAGTGTGTGTATGTGTGTGTGTATGTGTGTGTGTGCATGGGTGTGTGTGTGCGTGTGCATGTGCATGTGTGCGTGTGCGTGTGTGTATGTGTGTGCATGTGCGTGTGTGCATGTGCATGTGTGTGTGCATGTGTTTGTGTGTGTGTGCATGTGTGTATGTGCGTGTTTGTGTGTGTGTACGTGTGCATGTGTGTGTGTATGCGTGTGTGTGTGTGTCCCAAACATGAGACATAAGATAGGAGGATTGAAAAGGTATGTAAATCTTTCCTACCTTTCCTCCTAGCCACTCTGAAAGAGTCAAATTCCTTTTCTCTATTAACAATCAACCAACAAATATTTACAGCCTTTCCATCAAGCTTTCAGCCATTACTAGATCCTTCAAGTGGACCTCAGACTCTGAGCCTTTAAGGACATGAGGGATTTAGCTGAAGAAAGTAAAGATGAAACCGCATAGTAATGGAGTCCCACTCTGCTTCCAGACTGCAACTGTGGGTAGCTTTTAAAAATCAATTTGTGGTTCTGGACAAGTGGTCTAGACTAGCATAGGGGCTCAGAGCAGAGGCACCTGGAAGGAGACCAGCAGTTAGAGCGTCCTTGTTACTGTTAGAATACTATTGGGCTACAATAGACCTCTTTCAAACTAGAAAATCAAAATGATGAACTGGGAAATGAACATTCATCATCACTTACGATTCTCGTTTGAATGACTAAAAGTTTTCTGCAATTAGCACACTTTAAAAACTTGCCAGGATGACACATGATCCATTTAGGATGCTGAATTTATTAATTGCTTTGCATGCCTCTTAGTAACTCAACAAGTTAGAAATGTACTCACAAGTTTACATCTATTTATCCCAAAGTCCTTGCATTCCAAACCAAGGACTCAGCTCTTGATCTATATAAAAGAGGGTAGGGACTATATAAAATATAGAGCAACTTTTTATATAGTCTCTTCAATCCTATATAAATTTAATTTTTTTCTGTAACAGCTTATTAATTACAAAACATAACAAAGCCCAAGTAATTAATAAAGTTTGCCTATAATCAAAAGAGCTGAGTGGGATGATCATAAGTTTAAGGCCTCAGAGGTCTACATATTAAGACTTTGTCTCAAATAATAATGTAATGCATGAGAATATAAACATATCATAAACTGCCTTGTGGAAAGCCAGAGACAAGGCTACATGCAGACGTCAATCATTTCATTCAAATCCCAGTTTCTAACAAGCCCACACCATCTACCCTCTTCAACAAAACTCCAGCAAAATCTGTTCATTCAAGCTCAGGATAAATTCCTGAAATACAAAGCAATAACTAGGGGCAAAGGTCCCGAGACTGTCAGAAAAGGGAAAGAAGACAAACCAAGATGATTCTCCCTCAAGAGGAGAATAAGATAGGGTGGGCTGGCTGAGATGGGTTGTTCCAGAAGAGAACCTCAGTAGTGATCCCTAGGTGCAGTGCCCTTTTGCTTTTTGTAGTTAAGAAATGGCCATGTCTACTGGAATAAGGAAGGGGGAAAAAGCATTCTGTACTGGTATGTGGAACATTTTGTATCAGAGAGAGGGCAGACAAGACTGGCAGATGGTTCTGTGGCCCAAGGCCAGGTCCGGAAATACTGGTGTTGCCAGACAGAGATGAATGTGTGGGAATGACTGTAGTCCCCAACTGCCCACCCCCAAAGGATCTCCTCCATCAGAACAGAAGAAGGGATTGGATAAGATGGATGTTCCCACAGGTCATGGGCAAGGGGGGGCAGAACAATCAATTCGCTACAGTAGGGCATCCCGGCTCTATCTCATGACTGGGATAGCCTGAGGGAAATACCTGTTATGTAAGGAGTCACTGACATGATTCACCAAATCACACAGAGTTATTAAAATGCTGCCTTCTTTGTATTAAATTCCTTACTGATTTTTTTCTTTAAGTATATACACTTTCAGCAAGTCAGAAGACTCAAGTCACATCAGAGAGTGTCAAAGCTGTAAGAAGGCCGTGTCTACTTCCTTTCCAACAATACTGGGAAGGCTTTTTAGGACAGCAAACCATCTGTAAATCAAATCCTGAGATAACACAGTCTTCTGGCCTCCAGTAAGGAGGTCCCTCAAAGGTCGGGTAACTGTGAATTGGAGGTAACATGCCTGCAGAATCATCCCTTACATATCTCTGTTCCACTGTTGGCACTTTCTGAGCTGTGTAAATATAAAGAAAGAGAATTCCAAACTTCACAGAAATTCAGCTGAGAAGACATGATGACATTATATAATAATAATAAAAAAAATTTTAGAATGATTCACATGGGACTTCTCAGAAATGTGTTTCAGTTAATTGTGTTTCCCAAATCCAGAAAAGCCTAGAAGGGTAATTTCCTTTCCCAGATCCGGGTAGAGGAAGCAGCGTCTGGGGGTTTCCACAGTTCCTTCACAGTCCAAGGGTGCCGTGACAGTGCTGGGATTCCTAGCACCAAGATTCGGTAGCTGACTTTCGGTATTCTCTGTGGTGGATTATGTAGGAGTACTAATAGCCCTTCTAAGAACATGAAGCAATGCCAAGACCCAGTTGCTTGTGTCTATGCTGTATCACTGGATAGACGTTCAGTTACAGCTCATACCAGAGTCTTAGCACAACACAGACCTCTCCTTTAGGGTTTCCTGTGGTGCCCAAAAGATGGCTTCTAGTCTTCTCATCCTGTTGCCTCTAAATGAACCCAGCTCACCTACACAAGTGCTGGGAGCAACAGGAAATGCCCTTGGGCCATGGGCAACCTCCTCTGGAATTTGTCTAGACTATTTCCCTTAGTGAGATTAGGAAATTTGCTTAAGGTCAGTGCCAGAAACTGGCAAGACTGGGATTCACATCTGGGGGATGCCCACTGTACATGGATGATGGGCTCGTCACCAGGTTCCCAACATCCAGTTTCAGGGAAAAAGCGTTCTGCCACTTGACAAGTGACCTGGTCCAAGCCAAGAATGACTCTATTCAAGAGATCAAGTATAGAACATGAGAGACTCTTCAGCATGCATGAGTTTGTGTTTTAATTGCTCTTCTCCAGAAGACATCTTGCAAATGGTACATGCCTCCAATTACTGAAGATCTGTATTGAAACCAGTTACTGTATTCACTGCCATTGCCTTGAGATCAAAGCATAATAAACAGATTTCATGTTTTCTAGCAACTCAAGCTTAGGGGGCTGGGAGTGGGAATTCAGATATGAAAAATGAATCTGAATTGCAAGTGTGTGCTTCTCTGGCCAGGATAAGGTAAACACCAGGGACAAAATCACTGATCTGTAGAAGGATAGGTACTACTAAAAGGCTATTTTCTAAAGTCCCTAAAGCTCTGAGCCCAAAGTTCATATAAGATCATGCAATAATAACTCATATAACAGTTATTTTACCTCAGAATGACTTACTTGGAAAAAGTCATGACTTGCTACTCCCATAAGCCCCTCATCATTCTATTTTTGAAAATTCCCCACCACTGGTTTTTGTTGGATCTTTTTTTTTTCTTCTCCCTCAGAGCATTCTTGACATGTTAAGACTTAGCTCCGATCTTTTTTGAGAACGACATAATTGGCAGGAATGTGATCAAGGGCCCTATTCACTCAAAATGTACACATGATCTACATGGGCAAGTTGTGTTGGTTTCAGAGTCACATAGATGCAGCTTAAACACACACACACACACACACACACACACACACACACACACACAGAGAGAGAGAGAGAGAGAGAGAGAGAGAGAGAGAGAGAGAGAGAGAGAGAGAGAGAGAGAGAGATTTCCAGATTTGCAGATAGTTACAATAATAGAGTAAGAGTAAGCATGTGTCAGCACACCCAATCTACTCTGTTTTGTCTTGTCTTTCAGAGCTGGTTTTGAAGCATCCTTAGGTCTGGTGATACTCAGGAGACAAAACTGTAAGGCTGTTTTGATTCAAGTTTTGTAGTCTCCATAGTCCTTGTGCTGTCTGCCTGCCTCCTGATAACCAAGGAAAGTCTCACAATCCTTTAGCTGTTGTGTTTCTGAAACAAAATAGAACTATCTTCCTGTCAGATACAACAGGGCTGCATACTGCTATTTAAAGATCATTTAAAAATAAGTCGGTTTGATCCTTTGTATCTGAAACTCACTGAAGTCACATACAAATAGAGAGTACAAGATTGTAATCTCCATTTTTATAAAGTATGGAGATGCCAAACATTTTGTCTCACTCTCTTTCTTGTGATCAGGTGTCAAAGTATTCCCTAAAGTCTCCAACCAAAGAAAATCTTCACCCACATCTTCCCATCTTCCCATCTTCAAGAGGCATGGTTCATCCAGGAACTCAGAGGAATGTGGATCACCACTTCCAAACGATAAGACTGGCTCCAGTCTAAGCCAGGCAGTGGTGTTACATGTCTTAAATCACAGCACTTAGGAGGCAGGGGCAGGTGGATCTCTGGGTTTAAGTCTAGCCTAATCTACAGAGTGAATTGTAGGACAGCCAGGGCTATACAGAGAAACCCTGTCTCAAAAAAAAAAAAAAAAAAAAAAAAAACATAAACAAGCAAACAAAAAAGATTGGTTCTAGTCAAAAGTGCAGAGGATTTCTTAATAACTGGGTGTGTTCGTGGATTTTTACTTAGTCATAATGAAAAAGAAAAGTATGCATTTTTTCAGAAAATGGATTGAACTGGAAACTGCCGTGTTAAACAAAATGAGTTAAACTCACAAGAGCACATGTCATGTTTTCTCTCTTGCGCATGTACACATACATACATACATATATACATACATACATACATACACACATACATGTATAAATTTCTCAAGCAGATAAATTAGCATGTGCAGAAGGAGGAAGGATAGCATCTAAGATGAGTGGAGGCCATGAAGCTAGGGAGGCTGCGATGGCGGCAGAAATGGGTAGAGTAGTACAGATACTGTTCCTCTTACTAAGAGCATTCCCTGTGTTTCTCAAACACTTGAATAATTCTATGATTGTATTTCCACAGGCCTGGCTAATCATTTTGACTCTTTTCTTGGAAACAATAAAGAACATTGACCAGGGAATAACACCTTAGAGTATGACTTCACAAATGAGACTAAATTAGGCCTACCTATGCTTGGTGGCATACATCATACCAGATCCCTGTGGAAGCATAGCCTGAGAAGGGCAGCACTGGCAATGTATCCAGCTGTGAGCTGGCATTAAATAAACATGAATAACCAATTCCAAGTTATGTTCAGAGTACCATTCCCTAGAGGTCTCTAGAGAAACAGAACAAATGACTATAGATCAAGAAAGAGTGTATGGTCAGGAAGAGGTAGATTGATTTTTTTTTTCCAAGACAAGGTTTCTCTGTGTCCTCGAACTTAGAAATCTTCCTGTTTCTGCCTCCCAAGTGCTGAGATTAAAGGTGTGTGCCACCACTGCCCAGCGGTAGATTGATTTTTAAGGTTCATATGGACTCTCTTGCAGTCCAGTCTGAAGAGAGTCTTCTGGAAGAACTCCCTCTTCTTTGGGAATGATCAGTTTTTCTGTTCAAGCCTTCCCCTGGTAGAATGAGGCACACCCACATTACAGTGTGGTGGGCTTTACTCAGTGTCTATAAACTTCAATATTGACTACAACCAAAAATAACTTCACAGAAACATCCAGAAAAAGATCTGACCATATTCTGGCTACTATGGACAAGACAAATGAACACATTTGGAGATCCATTACAAGTGTCTAGTAGTCCAAGTGGATGGGTTGTCTTTCTACCTTTCATTGTGAGGAGATTTGTTTCTTAATCCTGAGGACAGAGCATCCACTGCTGTATACTGTCATAGCACCTCTGTGTGGGGACACAAAGCTCCACTGAAATGCTTTCTGAACACACAAATCAAAGTTTATGGGCACCACAGTCCAGAATGGAATGATGGGAGTTTCTGGAAGCAGCATGTTTGGGAGTCCTCCCTCTGTCCATGCTGTTGTCTTTGAGGGAATAGGGCAGGAACTGTTTGCTTGTCAAGGAAATTTTATCAGGGAAATACCTTTAGAACTTCACAGCTTTGGCAAAGAAGCCATAAGTCCAACAAGGAGCTGAAAGTCTTCCTCTACACTTATTAAAAAAGAGGAAACACCTCATGTAAGAGGTTTGCTTGGTACCTCTGTGCTTCTCTGATGAGGCATGAGTCATAAAGTATAAACAGGGAGCAGGTGCTGCAAGTTCGGGTGGGCCGCACAGAGCCTCATTGCATTTGCGGTACCTAGTAAGTTCCCATGAGTATGACCACTTGAGATTCTAATTCACAAAACTCTTCCTTAATGCTGAGAAGGGAGGGTGTCAATTCCTATCTGTGTGTCCAGTTGCCCCTTATTCGAGAAAATAAGTGAAGAGATTAAAAATAAGAAAATCCAGACGGTGTAAGAAGCTTTCTGAAGACATTCTGTCTAAGGCCATACCTGCTTTGTTGCCTTCTTTCTTATACACTTTTATAACTCAGAGAAGTCCAGTGTACTTAGTAAAAGCAAAAGAAAGTTCTCAGGGATGAAAACTGTGGAGGCTCTTTGATTCTGCACTTTCCTCTAGATAGAGTAAGAGACAATAGACTTAGGCTCAGCAAGAGTCAGAGCACAACAAGAACTCCTGTGCACCCATTACAAGAAGGAAAAAAAAATGGTTGGAGCAGAAAAGTCTGCCATTAGCCTCTCACATGGGCAGTGCATAAAGCCAGGACCCAGCACAAATTGCAACTCCAGTACTGAGGGTTCAGGGATGCCTCACTACCAGAAACCCATAGCACTATAACATGGTTGGATCCAGATCAAGAGCTGTCTGCTCTCTGTTCTAAGAAGCCTTGCTGATACAGATGTATGGACAAGTCATCGTGGTGGCAGAAAACAGATGGCTCACTCAAGTGTGTGAAAGGCAGAGGGATGATGGCAAAGGAAAGCCAACAAAAGATGGAAAACATCCCTAGACTTACTCTAAAGGAGGCCACCAGCAATGGCAATCTGAAACCTGAAGTACAAGGGAAGGGAGTGAGGGCTGAGTCCTACTGCAGCCTGCACTAGGTGAAGGGCCCCAACGGGAGCCACTAATAAGCTAAGACCTTGAGGAAAGGCCAGTGAGAATACTTTATCCATCTCTTTCCTGCTTCCCGCTGACTTCTTGCCAATCCTGCCCATTAGCCAGACCAAAGCAAAAGCCAGAGGCAAGGAATTCAGTTGATCAAGTCCAAAACAGTCATCTTCACAGAGCCCAGAGTGGAGAAGGGTAGTAGATAAGTCACCAGGCACACACAGAGTAAACAATGAAGCTGGCCAAGGATAAAAAACATGTACTATCACCCAGAATAAGGAGAAGGTCTTAGGGGATCTGACTTTAGAATTGAGCCTGAGTCTTTTTGGGGGGCAGGGGGTTTCAAGCCAAGTACTGAGTCACTAAAAAAAGAACAAGCTAGGGATTCTTTGGTGTTTTCAGGGTCTTGAAGGTACCCTCCCTAGCTCCTTTATCCAACACACATCTTATCTTCTGGTTATACTCCTCATGTGCGTGCCTGCCTGGGTGGCTTCTCTTTCTGCCTTCATCTGTGTGGGTTATTAAGTTATTTTTCTAGAAGTCTTCTTTCCATGTTAGTTTTAATGAACATATTCAACTATACCTAGGGGAAAGTTTGGTTAAAATGTTTTAATACCTATGTATTATGTTTACAGACATAAATATAATCCAGAAAGAAGAAAACACAACCCTGAATGAAATATTAAGTTTCATCTTTAACTGGAGTAATGAATGATCCAGTTTTTCTGCTATAGTCATTGAAGAGTAATGAGACTTTGATCATTTTCATCTTGAAATACATTGTAAAGATGTTGACTTTGGGATCTAGTGCTCTTGCCTCCACCCCGCCGGATATGGTCTCATAACTTTTATTGACATTAATGAATAGTTTTGTGTGCACAGCACAAGGATAAGAGAGACAACTGAGGGGTCAGAGTGATTATTTCTTCCCTAGAAGCATGAGTAATAAACTATCCAACAAAGCAATCAGTGGGGTAAAGATGTGTGCTATTACTTTTTCTTCTTTCTATAGGGAGCCGTTGTAAGTTCACTTAATTAATAGAATCTTTTGTGTATCACATTCAGAAGCGCCTTCCCCTTTCAAGGAGGAATCCAACAGCACAGCAAACATATGCATTTCTGGCTGCACTTCAAGCCATGTTTATTAACTAAGTGCTAGGGTGGAGGAGGATTTTCTTGCCAACAGGACTCATAGGACAGCACTTGAAAGCACATCAAGGAAGGAAGCATTTCTGCGACAAGCATAATCCTCGCCTGGAACTCCAATGGAGTCAATAATCTTTGCACTGACCGCATAAACCACAAGCTAACTGAAGAACTCGAGGCACCTGAGTTTAAACACAGTCTCCCAGTATATGAGGTGCTGGGACCAATCCCCAAAGCCACTTGAATTTAGAGAAAATAGTAGCTGGTCAGATGGAGGCCATTTCCGACTTTCCCCCACCATTTTGGGCACTGCATTTGGAGCTGAACACTTTCATATCCTGTTGTTGGCAAGGAATAGCCTATTCACCAGTGGACCTACTTCACTTCACACACCCTTTGCAAAACAACATTTTTGGAAGAAATCCAATGACCTATGAAACCAACACAGGGAATATGCCAGGTAATTAAGACACAGGCAGGTTTTCTTTGGTGCCTTTCTGCCCCTGCCCACACTCCCTCCCACCTCTCTCGGCTTCCAAAGTCAGAAATTCTCTCTCTCTCTCTCTCTCTCTCTCTCTCTCTCTCTCTCTCTCTCTCTGGCAGCAGTCACCCTCTTCCCCCCCTCTTTGCTGAGTGTGTGAAGACTAGGAGATTGGAATAAAAAGGGTTCATGTCAGGTGACAAAGCTGGCACATGTTAAACACTTAGCATTATACAGCCGCCCCTTCAGAGTGCTCCAAATCCATCAGTCATCATGGAAAAATTAGAAGCTTTACTGGGTTCCTGCCTCTCCAAACAGATCTTCTCAGCTCCTTAATGCACTCCATAATTCAGCATTTGAGAACAGAGCCTCAGACCAACAAGACTGTGTCTGTAACACGCTGTCAGGCAACTTGGAAAAGACAGAGAGGAACAAGTCAAAACCATCAGCAATTTCATTAAGGGGATAAGATTAATCTTGAATGATGCCCAAGTCTGACTCACATTGTCAATTATATATGATCTCTGCAAGCAGGCCATTTTCTCAACTCACTGAAACATCTGCACATTTCAATGGGCTGAGCTTTACCCTATCCACGGCCTCTGGCTGTTTTTGTTGTGGATTATGTAATTTACTGAGTGACGCAATAAGGAGAAGAATGCTTTCTACCTGCACTTTGTACATGAGAATGTCCAACGATTAGGGCAACCGGCTAAATGGCCTAGAACCTTCGATTTCAACACCTTAATTTGCTCTGTGACCTTAGGCCTATTACTTCCCCTCTCTGGCATCTGCTATAAAATTGATGTGAAACAACTCTACTTGCCTCTGTCATCACTGGATCTGGAACAAACTGTAACTGCCATTCAGACATGGACTGGTCCATGAAACAAATACCCAGAAGATTTGGCCTAAGATTCCTGGAAAGTACACAATGGACATTATCTCAAACAACAAAATGTTACCATTATGAGTTATCTTTGCATTTAGCTGTAAGAAGCTATATTTAAAATGGGAGCTTAGAGGTGGATATAGAAGGAGGAGGTGGAAGAGTTCAAAGCCAGTCTCAGCTGAATTGCCAGCTCAAGAACAGCCTAGGTTCTATGAGACTCTGTCTCAAAAAAAAAAGTTGTAAAATTAAAAAGATACTTACATTTTTATCTACCAGTGTCAAGTAGAGCAAAAGAAATTAGAGATCTTGGGTCTGTTAAATGCAAATAAAAGTTACTTAAAAAAAAAACAAAACCCATGATGTATTCCACAAGATTAAAAATTATGTCAGAAAGACACTAGAAGGAAATGAATTAATATTTTTATAAACTTATAGATTTCCTATGGATACTATAAAAATCCAGATGCTGCAGAAGGAAACCTGATAAATTCACTACAGGAAACAGAAAAACTTCTTTGAGAAACCAGATACATATAAAGCCAACATATCAAAGAACTGAAGGCAACATTTGCATTTGACACCCCAAAAAAGACAAATGTCTCTATCATATGACATCCTTAAAAAATCTATACAAATACTAGGAATACAAAAATCAAACAAAAGATATAAACAGGCCAAAGCGGGGAGGGAGGGAGGGAGAGAGAGAGAGACATGTGGGAAGATCCCCATCCTTGTTCCCAGTGCCTATAAGAGAAAGGTAAAATCAGTTATGTCTTCTTGCTTCTCAAACAAGACTAATGCTTCAATGCTTCTGCAACTCCTGACTAGTATAGTGTGGACAATGGACTTTCTATATCCTACTGGCTTATGTGGATACTCAAAGGAGTTGGTAAGCAGGCAGCATATATTAAATTTCACTTAAAAGTTTAGTAATTCCTTTTCAAGAATTTGTTTTGCAGACATAATTCCAAAAATATATAGAAAGTATTTACTTTAGCATTGTTGGCAATAAAACCTGGGAGCATCCACATGGTACAATATTGATTCTAGATCAGAATTATAGTAGGCCTATACATAAGATGACCCAAGCTGTTGCAAGTGTGCCTTTAAGAGAAGAAAACAATGTCCAAATTAATGAATATAGTACATACTATGTAAAATTAAGAAAAAGATCATATATAATATGAGAGTAAGGGCAGAGTTGTGTAAATGGACTTTTGCTGTTGTCTTGGAATCTTGACTGTTTCAACACTTACAACAGTAAGAGGCATTCAACCAGCATTCTAAATAGCAGGGTATATATATATATATAAAATCATCATATATATATAATAGCAGGGTTTATATATACATGTATATAATATATATATATAATCATCCAAACTTTTCTTTCAGAAAAAGAAACCCTGTGTAGTGTCTCTTAGCACATCCTCCACCTTCACTCTGAGAAGGTATTGAAGACTGATCAGAGAAGGAGAGGGGAGACTAGAGAGGTATCATTCTCATAACTGAATTAGTTGGAGGTCCTCACATCCAGAGAGAGGCTGAATAGAGAGAAAGAAAAAGCTCACTTGGGGGGCTGGTGAGATGGCTCAGCGGGTAAGAACACTGACTGCTCTTCCGAAGGTCCTGAGTTCAAATCCCAGCAACCACATGGTGGCTCACAACCACCCGTAACGAGGTCTGATGCCCTCTTCTGGGGTGTCTGAAGTCAGCTACAGTGTACTTATGTATAGTAATAAATAAATCTTTAAAAAAAAAAAGAAGAAAGAAAAAGCTCACTTGGGAGAGGATGGAGAATCACCAGAGGGAGACAAGGCAGCTCCCCCACCTCTCTGTCTTTGACAGTCTCTGAACACTCAGAGCTTGCTGCCTGCTGCTGCCAACAGCATGGTGAAAAAAAAAAAAGCAAACCTAGCACTGGAGGTTTGGTGCACCCATGGATTCATACCCTGCCTAGAAAGAGGCTAAAAGCCAGACAGAAAGCATTTTAGTTACTTTCCTTACTGCTGGGACAAAATACTGACAAAAGTAGCTTAAGGAAGAAGTTTCTTTTGACTCATAGTTCAAGGACATGGTCCATCCTGCGGGGAAGGAGTGGCTTCACCACTGTGAAAGTGACTGGTCACACTGTATCCACCACCAGGAAGTAGAGAGCAGTGGGGGTTGGCACTTAAATCTTTTCTTCCTCTGTGCTTAACTTAGGGCCTCAGCCCACAAAGTTGTGCCACCCACATGTAGAGTGAGTTTCCACCTTAATGAACCAAATCTACAAACTCCCTCACAACCATGCCCAGAGACTTGTTTCCAATTCTAAATGCCATCAAGTTGATAATTGTGACTGAGCACCACAACTCCATTCCTTGTCAACTTGACACCCAAACATTTCACTTTTAAGGCACAACCTTGCACCCCTCATCACTACTAACCCTCACTGGAGCTGTTAGGAGTGACCGGCTGTGACAGAGCAAAGGGACTCTGGTGGAAACAAGGACTCTGGAGCAAAGTCTCCAAACCTTTCCAAAGAGCCAAATGATCATGCCAGAAAGTAGTCACATCTATGCTGGAGAAAAGTCCTGGCTTTGGTTTGTGGCTTGTGTTAGCAGGACTGTCTCAGGAGGAATCATGCGGGAGCTGGAGAAGTATAAAAATCTATTTGGGGAGAGAGTCCTTAGAGGCTTGGAGATCTCCTAAAACAAACAGTTCAAGAGAACTGAAAGCCCTCATTGGATCCCTGGAGTCCATGAGAAACCCACAGACCCAACCTATGCAGGAAAAAGCCAGAGCACTGAAAAAAGGAATCGGTCTCCAATTATGCCCCCCACTTAGGTGAGACCTCATCCTTTTCTTTATACTTTGTTTGTTTTTGCTTTGTTTTGTTTGAGACAATGTT
This sequence comes from Mastomys coucha, assembly GCF_008632895.1. NCBI lineage: Eukaryota > Metazoa > Chordata > Mammalia > Rodentia > Muridae > Mastomys > Mastomys coucha. Next base: position 102,151,733 of record NW_022196897.1, read on the forward strand.
TCACTCTAGCCCAAGCTGGCCTGGAACTTGCGGCTATCCTCCTGTCTCTGCCTCCTAATGTTGAGATTATGGGCATGAGTTATTTTGCTTCACTAAGACCTTTTCTATTTCACTTTGCCTCCTGTCCCTCCCTCTGTCCTGAAGGATCCTGGGATCAGTATGGGTCCAGCCGGGTGGAAAAGCAAGGTTAAGAAGAAAGCCTGACACTACAGCCCCTTTCTCTCTTTCTCCCTGAAGGTTTCTGAACCAAGCCAGGCCTAACCTCTGGCTATAAACAGGAGTTAGGAAGGTCTCTAGAATTTTATTTTATTTTTATTTTTAATCAAGAAAAGAGCAAGTGTTTTAACATCCGAACAAGTTGGAAAAGCTTCAGGGTCTGACTGAGGTACTTACTACTCAGGGCCAGCGCCAAGGAGTGCAGCGTAAATTTGAAAGGTTGGACTGGAGAAGGAAAAAAAGGTGACTTCCCTTGTCCTCTCTTTCAGTTTCATTTAATGTACAATTTAGGCATGTGCTAAACATTCCTAAAAGGGTCAGCAAGAAGCTGTTAGCTGCGCTTCAAGGTACGGAATTAGGATGTCACACAGGAAGCCTTTTTAAAATGCAGACTTTGGGCACCTCTTAAAAAATGACTCGCTATTTAAAATGGTTTTAATATGGAACTAATACACATCTTGTAGCCAAAAGAATTTTCCTGGGGCACTTTAATATCATCTTTCCCAGAATCCTCTCCTTCAACTTTTACACTGTCAACTACCACCTACTTGGCCTAACTGACTAGCACTAAGTAGACGTCTCTGGCTGTCTAGCTGCCCTTACAAGGCACTAGAACCTTTTGGCATCTATCCCTGCAGTGTGCTAAAAAAATAAAACTCTCAAGAGGGAAGACCCAGACAGCCGGAGCTGTGGATAGCCAGAGTTACCTAACCAAGGGCATTGTAGAGCATTCCTGAAGCCTTCACGACTGTTGTCAGGGCTCCTGACACATTTATGAAGTAGACGCATCCCAGTACATTTCTTAAGCCTTGACTGACAGTTGCTGTCAGGGCTCCTAACACATATGTCACACAGCAGAAAGAGGTCCTGGTCTGAACAAGGCCAGGTCTAGAGAGTTCAATGGCTGTCACTAGGATGCTCATTCATTCACTTATCACTGTCAGTCAATAGCTAGGATTTTGATTGATTATTATTACCATGCCATGAAGTAGAAAGAAAAAAGAAAAAAATCTGACAAGGCTGAGGAAAGAAAAATGGCCTTGGGTGGTTCTTTTGCCTATGAACTACGTGGTTGCTAGGGTGTGATTACCTCCATGTCTAGACGGTTGTGTTCCAGAAGCAGCTAAGCTCTAAGGCCTGGGTCACAGCCTAAGGTCTCATGCTCTTGAGTGAAAGCAGCCATACAAACAGAGCCTCTAGATGAGCGCATATTTCTCCCTGCTTTCCCCTGAGGAAAACTTTATAATTCTCGTTATCTTAACCTTTCCAAAAGCTGTGGCTAGGGAGAGAGCTACATTCTCCAGGCTGGTGATAAACAGCCAAAGAACTTTCCATTTGGTCCATGAAGAAAAGAAAGGCCGACATTGCCATTCTGCCAGGGTTCTAGCTGTGGGGTGATCTTTTGCGGGCCTTCACCTCAACATTGCCAGGTTTTTGTTTTGTTTTGTTTTTTAATCCCAAATTGAGTCAACCTTCCTCTAGAATCATCCAATGACAATACCAAGCATCTATTGAATAGATCTGTTGGGGGCAGGAGGTTATGAGATACAGTGTAAAAGAAAAAAAGATAAGGGTTTGGGTAAGCTAAAGGGGGAGGGATATTCATGTCTCTTCTAGGAAATTGGTGGAGATTTATGTCCTTTTGATATTTTCCTGATTCTTTTAATGCCAACTGCCACGGTGCTTGCAGGGAGGAGCCATGTGTGCATGCAGATAGAATTACAAGGAGTTCGCAGGTTGTCTGGCAGTCACTGTGGTGGCCATCTTTGTTCCGATCAGTTTTTGGCTAGCCCACCCAAACAGGAACTTCTGGCCTTCAAGCATCCTGTCCTCAAAGATAATCAAGATTAGGACAAGGTACCAACCAGTACACTGCCTAGGCCTTGTCACAGCCAGCCACCTCTCCAAAGCACCTACCCACTTAACTCCTTAGTCATCAAGACTTCAGTTACAGCAAGATGATAGCCGTCAAAGCACTATCCATAAGAAGACCCAGTTAGGACCACCTAGGAGTAAACAGTCCAGGCTGACAAGAGCAAACTGTGGATCTTAACTTCTGGCTTTAACCTAAATGACAGCCGGAATGGTCAGGAACCAGGATGACACAGGTCATTAAGTCAGGGTCAAGCAGGAGGAGAAATAAAGACAGAGAAAGGAGCAGTTCAGTAACTTGACTACTTAAAAAAACAAGACGGAGGAGGGGAGCTGAAACAAGGAACTGTACTTCCAGCAGACAAAAAAAAAAAAAAAAACAAAAAAAAACCCAGCTAGCTTTCATTTCTGGTAGATTGTCAGGGTGTGTAGGGCCTTAATCAGCTGGGTCATGCCATGGGGCTCTGGGAAGTTAGAGAAATGACTGACAGGAAAATTAACCTGGATTTTGGAATGTGCAAGTGATGATAACTCTCTCTGGTCAGTTACCACAAGACTGCCAGGAAAGGAAGTTGCACAAGACAGAAATGTAACAATTAATTAACAATGCAAAAGAGCCGGTCCTGAAAGGGAAGGACAGGAAGCTCTCACAAACCTATAAATTATTCCTGCTTATTGAGTGCTAAAAGCACAAGTTCTAGATGTATATAAATAATATATCCCTGTAAATAATTGAAAACACAAGGCAAATTACATAAGCAGAAGCCAACTCTAAATTTAGCAAGGCCAGTGGCTCTTAGATCCCTTACACATTATGTTTCTCTCTAAGGCCCAGCACCTTGGCTAGAGGTGGGGAGGTGGGAATGGGAGTAGGTTATGATCCTACCCTATCATAGAGAACAGACTAGAGTATTTCCTTTCTCTGGCTTTGTAGCTTTCATATTCTCTCTTTTTTTTTTTTTAAGTATGGACAAATGAGCTGTGAAATCTCTTCCAGACTTGGCTTTCTGTTTTTGTACAGACACTAATGTCTTGGAGCATCCCAAACATCTCTGAATTTCAAGTTTGTAATTTGTGTTGGGATCGGTCCTTAAGCAGCTCTTCCTGCAGTGGCTTGGGAATCTTGGTTGGCTGGTGTGTGAGCTAAAAAATTGCTGTCTTCAGCCGACTGAGTGTTCTGTAGCTACAACCTTTGTTCATGAATTAGCTAATTGTTGTTCTCTCCTTGGGAAGTTAGCTTGTTGTCTATTTCCTTCGGAGGAAGACTCCACTTGGCACCAAGAGCACTGGTATAAATAAAATAAATAGGCTTCAGTTTCTTCATTCCACAAAGTACACGGGGAACAAGACCCCATGCTGCCATTTCCTCTAGCTCTGCCTGTGTTCCGCCTTAGGGGCAACTTATCAAGTTGCCACCTGATTAATGAGAAAGGGAAAAGTTAGATGCAGGAGGAGTGTGGCAAAGCTTCCTTTATCCATGATTGTTTAGATATAGAGGAAATGACTTAATCACAACAGCTGTTATTTAGTATATAGGGACCCGGTGATAAGCACACATATCATCTCTTATAACCACTGGGTGAAATAGATATTATCATGAAACTCAGTCTCAAAGGTTAAGTAAATTGTTTGTGTCCACGTAAGAGACAGAAATAAGAACCAACCAGGTTCTCATCTGACCTTAAAGCCCAGTGTTCAGTTAATCACATTGATTGTGAGTCAGGCAACATACAGTGTCTTAGCCTATAGCTGTGGTACAGTTGCTCCCAGAGTTCTAATATTGTAAGCTCATGTGAAGACTTTATTTCAGAATCTTGGACCCTTCTCTCTTACTGTCCTGAATTTACACTTGCTTGTCTTTACCCAGTGCTACAGCTTGAATATATGTATCCCTCCAAAATTTATGTTGAAACTTAATCTGCAATGGAACACACTAAGAGGCATGACCTTGAGGAAGTGACCAGGTCATGAAGGATCCTCCATTCTGAATGGGTTGTAGGGCTTAGAATGGAAATCAAGAGACCACTGAAACTCTGCCCTGGCATCTTACACTAAGTGAAGGGACAATGTTTAGCAATCTCCTTTGGAAACAGAAATCAGGGACCAAATATATCTTGATGCTGAAATTTACAGCCTCCGACGTGAGAAATAGCTTCCAGCTATTTATAAATTACTCGGCCTCAGATATTTGTATCTGAGAACAAATGGATGAAGACACCTAGTAGTACACAGTTGTACTTAACCACAATTTAGGATGTCTCTGCTATCATAAAAACATCTTCATGTTATAGTGTCAGATAGCTGATTTCAGAAAAAGAAGAGGAATGCACTAAGCTATGAATCTTATATCTTATCCTCACTTGTATGTCTCAGCATTTTGTATACTTTCCAAGCTGATCATAGTTATGAATCAATGCAAATTTATATGACCATTAGCCATGCATATGTACAACTTAGAAACCAGATATAGAGATGTAACTTCATTGTTTAATTAAATAAAATATAAACTTCAAAACAAGGGAAAATGCCTACTTGAAAATTTCTCTCAGAAATCAATTCTGTTATCCCAATTGTAAATAGTTTAATCTAGCCTGGGGTGAATACTTAATCAAAGGGATTTCAAAAAGTGATTGTGTTTCAAGTGAGAAGTAGGTATTTAAGCTACAAACCACAGATTAAAACTACTGGAAAGGCTGAATGCTATTTCTGTGTTTGGAGTTTGCTTTTAGTATAGAATGATTTTGCAGAATTGAACTAAGTCTTTGGGGCACCAAAATTGTTCAAATTTCAGGTATTGAAACAGGATGAAGCATGTTTGGTGTATGATAGTAAAATAAATAATTCTTAAAGAACAGGGATGCTGCACTCGTATCAAAATCTCTAGCTCCTGCTGGCCATCAGCACTGTGATTTACTGATCTATGACCTCTTTGTCTCCAGCTCCATCCTCCGATTGCAACTGTCACTGAGTCACACAGCCTGCTCTAGGAACGATGCCAATTTGATTACAACAACTGCTTGTGCGACAGAGAAAGTTAGTTTTCAGGGTCCTGGCAAATGGTTCACCCAGGCTCCTGGTTCTAGGACATAAACTTTGGCTGTCATTCATAAGATGAAAAGTCAATGATGTCTAACCTGATAAACTAACGATCTGAAAAGTCTGTGTAAGCCCAGACTTTTGTAGACAGAAAGACTGATGAGACCCTTATAACCAGATATGAGCCCTAATAACCAGATATGAGCCCTAATAACCAGATATGGGCACAATGACATTTCTCAAATGCTCAGTGTCCATGAGCTCAACATTTTTACAATCCTGTTTTTATTTTCCATGGTTATAGTGTGACTTGCTCATTTTTGAATCCCAGATATCTAGTGCATGGCATATGGACACGCAATATTTATTTAGCTAACGTGGAATAATTAAGTCACCTGGTCACCTGTCCAGCTTCCCTCATGCCCAAGGCTGTTCGCCATTGGGGACCAGGGCACTGAGAACTTTCATACAGCTTTAGTCTTTACAACCGAACTAAGTCACTCAGATTTTCAACAAACTTTTTTCCTTTCTGTAGAAACCAAATTTTCAAGAGGAAAACCAAAACCAGGCCTAGTAGCACATTCCTTTAGTTACAGCATTCAGGGGGCAAAGACAGGTGAATCTCTGTGAGTTTGAGGATAGCCTGGTCTACAGAGTGAGTTCCAGGACAGCCAGAGCTAAAGACCCTGTCAAAAATAAATAAATGAATAAATAAATAAATGAATAAATAAACGACAAAATCTTACTAAATAATATCATGTTCTATTAATGTAAAAACATAAACATATGCATGTAACCAGGTCGGGCTATCACTGTAGCAGCTATGAAGTATATCACTTCATTTTCATGTTTATGTGTTATTGTTGGTTTGGATCTAAAACATAAGTTAGGACATTAAAATTATCCAAGCCCCCGGAAAGAAACATGCTTCTATTTGATATACTAACCCCCCATGCTACTACCTGATTGATAGTATATTTGTTTCATTTAAATAGCTTACCCAATAAATTCTTATTAAATTGCATAAGCAGGTAATTATAGGAGTAAAAAAATAAGCAATGATATCAGCTGCAATGTAATTAACATTTCTTTGTCTCCACTCTTATGCTAATGTGGCATATATTAGCTCACTTGGTTATCACGACAAAACTATGTGGTGTCAATGGTGTCTTTGAATGTAAGAAACCTTAGAGAGATAAGGGATGTATGTATGTATTCAAGGTCACCCAACAAAGGAGTAGCAGAGCTGAAATTCAACCCAGAGCTCTTAGGCTCTGGGGCTTAGTTAACACAGAGACAGAATCAATGATGTGGATAGTCAGTGGGATTTTGGAGCCTGACACTACTTGGATAGTCCTAATAGAGAAAAAGACAGACCGGGCCAAGAGCCCCGCTTTGGTGAGGACAGCAATGACCGCACAAGCGAAGTCAAACTTGGCAAATCCCAGTGAGTACAACTCAGATTGAGCGTCTGCACTTTGTAGTCATCTCCATACTTCCTCTTTCTAGAACATTCTTCTCCCTGCTCAGCCACTGTTTCTGTTTCTGTTTTGTAGCTGGGGGTGTTCTCCACAACATCCTGCTCTCTATAGATTTCTTGCTCTCTTCCTCTTGGTCTGAGCCAAAGCTGGGATTTTTTTTTTTTTCAAAAGCTGTTCTATGAAGAAATAAAGGGACAGAGGCTTGGGAGATGGCTCAGCAAGCAAAATGCTTGCCATGTAACTATGAGGAGCTGAGTGTCGTCTCTAGCACTCCAATGAAGGAGCTGGCCTGTAATTCTAACACTGGGGAGTTCAAGATAGGAGCATGTTGGGGGTTTGCTGTCCAGCTGGACTGGCCAAAACAGTGAACTCCAGGCTCAGAGAAACAGCCTGTTTCCAAATGTAAGGGTTGGAGGGGGACTTGAGGAAGATAGCTGATATCAACCTCTGCCCTCCACATATGTGTCCACCTACAAATAGAACCCATGGAAATACCAGGTAGGTGTGGCAACCTGCCTTTAATTCCAGCTTCAGAAGATAGAGACAACTGGCTAGTCAGACTAACCCTATCAGTGAGCTCTAGATTTGATTGATTGAGACTCTGCCTCCATGAATTAAGTTGGAAGAGCAATGGAGGATGGTTCTGGACATCAACCCTAGGCCTCCACATGCTTAGACACACATGTACACATACCTACACACAAAACAGAAAAGTAAGTTAACCAAAGTGGGTGACCACTACTTTACATACAAGCAAGTCACTCAGTACTAAGGGAAAATGATAGAGCCACCCATACTTGGCACAAATAAACATTATATTCTTGTTTGTTTCAGTTGTTGGAGAAGCCGTTCCTGGAGAAAGGATAAGAAACTAGGATTTCAGCCCACGTAAGATGCAGCATATGAGCACTACCACCGACTCAGTCTATACTGGCCCCATGATCTCAGGCAACAATGGTAAATCGTGGGAAGAAGAAGAATCTCTTTGAATCCCCCACGTTAATGCATCCAGATGACCATGGTACTCTCTGAGGTAGACGTTTTGTCTGGAAAGAAAACCAGTGCTGTCAGTCACTTCTGAATCACAGAACTGCAGATCAACAGTTGGAGCTGGAGCAGCGGGAGCAACCTCTAGAGATGGATGAGTGCTTTTGCCATGCTCGCCTGCAGTCTATCTGCTGCCTTCAATGTACTTATTGTGCAAACAGCCCTAAAAGTGAAATCTTTTCCACATGGACCCTTTCTTTGGAAGAAATACCACTTGTATATTAAAGCAATTTCTATAAAGAGATGGATAAGAAGTAGCAAGAACTATCCAGAGGAGAAGAGAGGGGATGACGTGATTAGAAGATGAAGGAGACTTTTATAATGATACTGTCAGGGTCATGGAACTACCTCATTGAATAACATATAGATAGTAATCAAGCCTGGTTCGAGGGACCTGAAGGATCCACAATGCCCTTTTAAAACAAGACTGTTAGGAACATAAAAGTTGATTAAACGAGAAACTATTGATGGATGCCAGTTCCCTCCCTTTCTTCCTTCTTGTATTTTTTTGTGGTATGTAGGATCAAACCTACAGTGCTCGCTCCTAAGCAAGCATCACATTACTAAGTTACACATGTAGACCAGTTCTTCAATGGTAAGTTAAGAAAAGCTGGCGCGTATTTGACTTTAAAGGATCACACTTTAAGCAAAATTAATGTTTCCTTTATTGAGTTCATATGAGCTCCAGTCTCTTCTATTATGGATCTTTCCAGCAATAGTTAAAATATATCTTGGGTTTGATAATTTGACCTTCAATAGGTTCTTTGGTTTATCCTGATGCACCTTCAAATCCAACAACTGTTGGCACATTGTTTAATTGCTACCTACCAGTATATTATAAATACTGATATTTATAGATATATACCTTTCTGGGGCATTTAATGTATGGTTCTACTACTATAAATCATGATACACTGTCCACCTTCATAAAAATAATCAGCATTCACTAAATGTTTCCTATGTGCTAGCTAAGTTTATGCGGTCAGGACAAATTGTTAAGAGGTAGGATTTGCTGAGATACAATCTGTGTATTTTAAGTGTTTTGATGCTTATTTCCAACCTGCTACAGCAAAAGATTAGCTCTGTGGACATTCCACACTTTTTATGACGGAAAAACACTGATGGTTATGTTGCATGGTGACTAGCACTCAGCTATTCACTCAGTAAGCGGCCTCAAACAGCTGCTTATTCAAGAGACTTAGGAAATATAAAGTGCCGTGTCCTGGCTCCCGCTTTGGATCTTAGCTGCTATTGTTTCTAAAAGTAGCACTCCTGAGTGGTTGCTTCCAGGAATGTCTACCCAGACTGAGCCGCAGAGACGGTTGGCTGTCTCTGGGAACTGGCAGACTTCACACGCTATCTCTCCTAGGAACCATCAAGGCATATAGTTGTAGTCAAGGGAACACAGTAGTGTGGAATTACTGGGCCCAAGATTTTTTTTTTGAAAAAAAAAATCTGATAACAGATTGAAAAATAGCCTGAAATGAGAAAAAAAAAAAATTCTAATAACCTGAGTAAATGGCCAGGCAGTGAAAAAATTAATGCAAACCTAGAAAATGTAATAGTCAGGTATGGAGGAGTTATCTAATGAGGGGAAAAGATATCTTCTCTTCTGTGGTGGTTTAAATAAGAATGGCCCCATAGGCTCAAACATATGAATACTAGGTCATCAGTTAATAGAACTGTTTGGAAAGAATTAGGAGGTGTCGCCTTGCTGGAGGATGTGTGTCACTGGAGATTGGCTTCCCATACCATTCCCAGTTATCTGCCTTAAGAACTACTGCGCCACACCATTCCTGTCTGCCTGTTACCATGCTTCCTGCCACAACAGCCACACACTAACCCTATTCAGCAGTGAGCCCAGGTTAAATACTTTCTTTTATAAGTTGCTTTGGTGTTTTTTCATAGAAACTGAAAAGTAACTAAGACATCTTCTTATCTTGTGCACCATTTGTGGTTAATTTCAGCTTATATTTATCATCTATTTACAGTATCTTAGCCATGAGGTGGGCCAGAGAAGTCACTTGGAGGTGTGACAATGGAAGGTAAGTTTTAGCCGCCTAAAAAGACATTCTTATTTGATAAGGGGAAAAGCTTTACAATATTTATCCAGAGACATAGCCAGCACATTTTCAAAGAAATCATAGAGGATTTGGTCCAGAGAGTAAAGTATGGGTTATATTTCACCTGGACTTGGAGCAATGTTATGAAAAGGAATATTTTTGAAACCGGGATGAAATCTCTACTTACACGGCTTCTGAAAACCTTCAAAGAACACAGTAAAGTGAGGACCATAAGCAATTTCAATACATATTATCCAATCTCTATTATTTTATAAAGTAGAAAGCTAAGGCTCCAAGGAGCTGGGAACTAAAAGCTATGACATCTGACTGTAAGCCCCAAGCTGACTGCCCCTTCTCCTTCCCTGTTGGCCCTTGTAATCAACTCTCTAAAACTTTTCAATCTCTAACTAGAAATGTTCTTTCTTTGAGGAAAAGTACTAGATGGGATATATAATAATTACTAAGTTAGAGTGTATTCTCCTCCTGGCTGCCTGCAATGTGCCTACAACTAGATGCAATAAAACGCTTACTGTGAAAAGGTGTGTTTTTCTCCTCTTTACCTACAACGTGCGCCTCTCACATGGTGTAAATACCCTCATCTTTCCAAAGGGAAAAGAAAACAGCTGTAGGTGTTTACTGTTGGTCTGGTGGCTGTGCTTGTCAGAGCAGACTGATGCTGGAGTCAACTGGCATGTGGGGACACAATAGAGAGGCAAGGGAACAGGGTGCTTCCTGACAGTCTCAATAAGGAAGGTTAGGGATCATGACAAAGATATGGATGTGTATATGTATGAAGCTGGCTAGCACTGAGGCTACAACTCACTGGTAGCACATTAGACTAAGCATGTATGAGGTGCTAGCTCGAGTGTCTATTGCTGCACTGGCCAGGCAGAGGGTGGAATCAGAAGAGCACTGGTTTGATCTAAGAAGCAGTGCAGGCAGGATCAGAAATTCTGCTGCTGCTGTTTTCTGCTGCAGCCACTTTGCCCACCTGAAACCAGGTGTGGTCCTCAGTGAATGATCATGGTGGCTATTGAGCAAAGACACGTGTACCCGGACCTCAGGACACCTGAGATCCAGTTCTGGCTTTCTCACTGGCCTTGGGAAACCCACTCTCCTAAACCGCTTTCATCACTGGTACAGGAAGGGGCATGGACCATGTGATGTGTTTGGCAAGTATGGAAGCTTACGTTTGCCCAACTCTGGCTTAGCACGGGAACTGCTCCTGTCCAACTCCAGCATTCATGGAATTACAGTGAGACCACACAATTTACCACCATGTCGGTCAGGCAGAGGCATTCCTAAGCTGAGCCAATGGGAGAGCTTTGTTTTTCCCAAGGAGTTTCAGAACTGAAGATAAAAGGATTCAGTTGGGGGGGGGGGAAGGATTCAGTTGGCCTCTTTCTGGTGTCTGAAGCTGAGACTATACAGACCTGCAACATGTTGATAGCCACCTTCAGCAATTTGATCTGAGAGGTAAATAGAGCTGAGAAGAAGGGAAGGAGGGAAGGAGGACATAGTCATTGGGTGAAATAGTAAGACAGATCACTTTCAGATCCATGATCCCAGTTGAATCTGAGAGCTGGTGCATTCCTGGTCTTAATGTAACATTATACTACAAAATCCTTATGCTACTATTAAACATCTTAGTTAGAAAATTAATTCAGCCACTTGGCAAATAAATTATCTATTAATTGAGATAAAAATAGTTATGTCCAATATGTTCACACATCTCTTTCAGGCCCAGGAGTTGAAGATTTGAAGGGTTGGGAAGGCTTAAGGGAGGCAGACAGGAGCATTCCATACCACAGAAAACAATTTAATGGAAACTGACTTAAATAGAGAGTGTCCTCAAAAATCCCTTAAAGAACTACAGGAAGACACAATCAAACAGGTGAAGGAAATGAGCAAAATCATCCAGAATCTAAAAATGGAAATAGAAACAATAAAGAAATCAGAAAGAGAGACAACCCTGGAGATAGAAAACCTAGGAAAGAAATCAGGAGTCATAGATGCAAGGATCACCACCAACAGAATGCAAGAGATAGAAGAGAGAATCTCAGGGGCACAAGACACCATAGAAAACATTGACACAACAGTCAAAGA
>NW_022196897.1:102163969-102200571 GCF_008632895.1 Mastomys coucha
CATCAACATAAGGAGCAAAACTTCACCCTAGAAGAAGCAAGAAAGTAATCTTTCAACAAATCCACACAGATCTAATTCCACATCTTACAACAAAAACAACAGAAAGTAACAATTAATTTTTCTTAATATCTTAATATGAAAATTAATATTACTAACATATCCTAATCAATTGAAATCCAAAACTATCAGGAATTAGAAATTTATTGACTGTCATCCAATGGTCTCTCTAATTTGGTAATTGGAGAAATAGGTCCAATATTATACAACCCATATACACTTTGAGCTTTTTGTTCATGACAATGTCTTGCTGTGTACAGCATAATGGTCTTGAGATCTTGCTTCTCCTATCTCAGCCTCTTTATTAGTAGTATTCTTTATTTCATGTTTTTATACTATACTATGGTTTTCAGAACAGCTTACATATTTTAAAAGTATTTATACACCCAAAAGAAATGTAGACAATTAAATTGGGAGGGGGCTTGTAAGAGAACAACAAAAAGTGAGACTGAATGCTGCTTTGCTTGACGTTTGTAACTCTTGTATCAAGTTACCACAGTAAGAGTCAAGATTTTAAGCTCTACTAAATATAAAACAAAGAAACAAACAAAAACACTTTATATATTTATTTTCATTTAAGAAAATATTAGTAGTGATGTATTATTTTGAGATATACAGTTATTATGTTTGGAGTTATTTAAACTTTATATTGAGAAAAAAACGTATGTACTTTCAGTATTGCCATAGACAAGCATCTACAAAAGACTGTTAAATTGTTGTTTTATATCAAACAACTTTTATAATACTCATTTCTATTGTTAAAATATTTTGTAAATTTTAAAGAATATGACAAAAAAGATATTGTAAGTATTGAAGGGGGTCTCTGGGAGGAGTTGGGGTACAAAAGGAAAACAAGAATGTAATTTAATTCTATTTACTTAAAATATGTTTTTAAATGTTAACACATTCAGATAAATTGAAATCATGTAACTTTTCTCATTATAATGAAATAAAACTTAAAAGAAAAAAAAAAAGAGAGAGCGTCTTGCTCAAAGGAAAGCTCCTAGAAGGGGGACCACAACTATACTTTAAGTTAGGATACATACCAGGAAATTAAGGGAAGCATCGTCCTACCTGAATGTGTAAGTACAGACAGAAAACAGGCAGCCATTCCCACCATCCTAGGAAAGCTGGAAGGTAGGCACCCTCCCTGTCACTATTCAAAGTTTTGATATTTGGCTTCATGTGTTTTCCTTAAACTTTACTTTTAATTTTTAAAAGGGAGTTACAGTATTTGTCAACTACTTCCTTCAATTTGGGCCTGAAGGCTGCACTTGAATACTTCAATTTGAGTGAATACTGGCTTGGTCAACGTTGTCCCAGGTCTGAAACAAAGGTTTGCATCCTCACAAAGGGTCAAAGCAAAGGTCTCAGTAAAACGAGAAAGGGCACAAAAAAAGGGACACTTTAGAAATATGCCAGGCCGAACGATATCTAGTACCTACATAGTGTATTTATAGTTTGCATTCATGCTTGAAATTCATGTTCCTAGGTTCTCTTCACTGGGGAGTAGAAGAGCTTTGCATTTTCAGCGAGTGAACTTACTACATAGTTTAACAAACTGTCTGGAAGCGGCGCTGGAATGGATTCCAAAGCCTATTTCATGGGACTCAGAGATAAAGGCCTTTGTAATGAAGTCCGGGAAAGCCTTTGATGTTACGCTGTGGGTCTGAGTTTTTATCCTGATGGCTGTTGAAGAGGCAGAAGGCCTGCTTGCCTGCACTATTCTGTGGCTGAGAACCATGGCCTCCTGTTACGGGCTCATTTGTCTTTATGTGTAGGTCTGTACTGTGATTGGCATCTGTCACTGATCTGTCAAGGAGACACATTTAATGGGGCCTCTGAAGAAACACAGATGTCCTAATTTGACACTTGCAGTAAAGAACAAATGACCCTATGACTCCAGTAGTCTTCTGAAGAGGATGGCAGACTCTCAGGAGGTACACAGAGCTGTACTCATTAGGGAAAAAAATATAAGAACTTATATTTTTATTTGCTCTTCAATGCATTCATTTTTAAAAATTCTACTTTGGATTTTTTTAAAAATTAAAATAATATATTACTAGAGCATTATTTATATTTATATTATTTATAATATAAAAATTATATTATTTGTATCTTGATTTATTTATTTATTTTAAGGTTACTAATAGAAATATAGCTGATTTTTTAATGATCTTGGGGTAGGCAAAAATCATACTATGTTAATAATGTTAGATTTGGCTAGAGTCAGAGAACATTAATCCAAGCCCTACTGTGCTTTTTACTCATTTTACTCATGCAGTCTTGGGCAAACCCCTCACCTGAGTTCTTAGTTTCCACATTCACTAAATATATCTTTAGGCTTCATGATCTACTGCATGTAGGACCAAACAAAATTTTAAATAGTGTATAAATTTCATTTACTACCACTAAATAATTCTTTAAAATTCTCTATATAAATATTCTAGGCTATCACTAGTAGGTACATTAGGAGGTATATTAAAATCTGTAAGATAAGTTTTATTAAGGCAAGAGACAGTCTAGTCTAATTTGAGAGTAATAATTATTCCTCACACAGTTCCAATAGAAGAAAGCTTCTCCCTTTTGCTATTGTTATCTCAACATCTGCTCTGTTTCATTTTAATCCATGGCTTTATACAGAGACGTTCAAATAATATCATTCACAAAATACTCTCCAAAGAATTCCACAGCTAAAGAGAGAAAACGCTGGCAAGGAGTTGCACCCAAATACATTGGCTTAGGCTTTTATACTCCTTCTGTTTTGCATTAATTTTTAAAATGAGTGGTCCGAATTTAGGCCAGACAGGAAGGAGTTGAAAGGAAAAAACAAAACAAAACAGAAGATGGGTAGAAAGAAAAGCTCTGTGAGTCCCTTAATCTTTGTTTTGAGACAAATTCCCATCCAATCAGAGGGAGCCTAGTACGACTGTCTCTCAGAAAGTGTGGTTCCGTCCTTAATGCTGCTGACATCTTCAGCCAGATAATTTGCTGCAGTGAGGGGCTGTCCTTAGGAGTGTCTCTGGACTCTTCTCAGTAGATGCCAGTGACATTCCCTCCTGCCCACCCCCTGAACTATGAACTATGACAACTAAAATATTTCCAGACATCATCAAATGTCTCCTCTCCGCCTCTCCTCTCTTTTTCTCTCTCTCTCTGTGTGTGGTGGTGGTGGGGGCTGGCAGAAACTGCTCCCAGCTGAGGGCCACTTGGATGAAGTGGTTTCCCATTTCCATTCTTTTCTATTGTGATACGTGGGTCCAGTGAATTAGTGAGACCCTGAAGACCCAATTTTAAGTATTATGATGACTCTTTCAGAACGTTTTTCAAGTATACACTTTCTAATTATTTAGGAAGTTTGTATTAGACCTATAGCACCCATGCGGTGGAAATGTAAACCTTCCTCTGGAAGAGTTCAGGTCCTAGGCGTTTCTGTGGACTGTAGCGTGGGGAGGTGAGACAGTTGCGATTTCTCTTGCCTCTCATTATCAACTGTCTTCTCCCTTCTGGTTTCCTCCTCAACCCTCACTTTTCTCTTTTCTCTGTCTATGCCCTTGTTATGGTTCTTGCCTCTCATTATCAACTGTCTTCTCCCTTCTGGTTTCCTCCTCAACCCTCACTTTTCTCTTTTCTCTGTCTATGCCCTTGTTATGGTTTCTTTCCTCTTTGATACTCTTTTAGTTACACTCTGACCGTGAAGACCCAACGTTGCCGTTATGAAGCCGGGTGGCCTGACTTTGAAGCAGAGCTTTGCTACTTTCTTGTGAAACCTCCTGGAGCTTCTTTAACCTCCATCTGCTTTCGTTTCCTTCCCACTGAAATGCGGGTGATACTAAGAGTTATCTCTCTGTGGTGAGATGAACAGAGATGAAGCAAGTGGGACTGGGCAGGTGGTGAGAAGCCAACAGCATTGGATATTACAGTCTCTTTCTGCCAGCATAGAATATGGGGCACACTTTCAGAGTCCAGCAGCGCCCACCTGCATCTCTCCAGAGAATTACTGTTCATTACTACTTTGGGAATGAAGTCATGGGGTACCTGCTTTTAGGAGCTGACTAAACTGCTCTGTGCTGGGGCAGCATTACAGCAAAGGTACTAGGGTTAGTTCATAACATAGCTAAGGATACTCAGCTAAGGGTGCTCAGAAAACTGAGGCAAAGAAATATATGAGAAGAGGGTAAATAATAAAGCTCACTAAAGAAGAAACATGAACGACATTAAAGCTGGTAATTGGGGAAGTACGAACACAAAACCAGCAATAAAGAATTTGGGTAGGGTGTTACAATTAATAAAAATTAAGAAAGATCAATATCCTTATGTGTGTGAATATAGAGAAAATGATACTGTCATTCACTACTGATGAGAAAATAATAGGTTTCTTTTTTGAAAGACATGCTTTAGAGGAAGGGTCGTGTAGTTCTATCCTTAAAATGTTTATTCTCAAGTCAGCTATAGTATTTTACATTCAGAAGCCTGAGGCAGATAGACTCTGGAATTCAAAGCCATGGGCTGTAGAGCTGGCAAGACCCTGTCACAAAAATTCAATAAGTAAGCAAGCAAGCAAACAAATTCTTCCTTTTTAACTTAGGAATGCCACTAATGTAAAGTTTCCTGAGAGAAATCTTTACTTTTAAGTATAAATATACTTTAAGATAAGTATACAGGGTGTTTACAAAAGCAGTATTTCTGACAGGAAAAAAATAAACACAGTAATAAGTAAAGATTGATGTAGAAACAGATCAATAAACAGATGCAGGTAACTTACTCTATACCCACCACAAACTACCACGTGACTGTTTTCAAAGAATAAACACTGCTATAAAGCATGCACACCACATGGTGCCATTGTGGCATATGCAAACCTATGTTTACTGCTTGCATAGTTAGGTATACAGCAAAGGATCTTAATTTATATATTCTCAATGGCCAACAGTAGTCCCTTGTAGACATGGAGTTCCCTCTGACTGCAGGAACTTATGGCAGAGTTCCTAGTGCTTATAAAGAACACTTGATTTAATTTAAGAAGCAATTTAGTATCATTTTCTTTGCTGGCTGGGACTCCTGGGAGTGATGTATGTAACTTGGTTTCTTTTCTGTGATAAATGACTCTGACAAAAGCAACTTAAGGGAGAAAGGGTTTCTTTTCCCTCACAGTTTCAGGATCCAGTTCATCATGGCCAGAAAGTCCTAGCAGCCTGAGCTTGAGGCACCTGGTTCCATCACATCTGTAATTTGCAAGCAGAGAATGGTAAAGAATACTTGCCATCAGTTCATTTTTTTGTTTGTACAGTCCAGGCTCCCAGCCCAGGGCATAGTGGTCAGGCCTTCTCATTTCAATTAACCTAATCAAGATGTGCCTCACTATGGGCCAACGGCTTCTCCCCCAAGTCTAGTCTTATCAAGTGGACAATTAACACTAACCATTACAGGATACAAAGCTCATGTAAATGTTCAAGTCTGTTAGGTCCGAGTTGAGGTGATTGCAATTTCTCCATTTGATATTATTTTGTGTGTATGTGTGTGTGTGTGTGTGTGTGTGTTTTAAGTACTGTTTAGAGTTACACATGATGCCTCAGGCTCACAGGAACTTCCTTCAGATATCTAGTTCATAACACATGATTTCCATCTACGAATGTTGTTGAGATATTTAGCAGTCTAGATATTTAGGGACGAGAGAATATATTTTAGGATGTAAGTTTACTGGTCTCTTTCTTTCTATCTTTTTTTTTTTTTTTGGAGGGAGAAGGATGGGGTGCATCAGCGTCTCACAGTCTGGCCTCAAGCATGCATGCACCGAGGCTGGACCTTATCTCATTATGAATCCATGACTGGTTAAAAAAAAAGGTCAGCATCCCTACTGCTTCACTTTCCAAGTACCGGTCACTATGCCCAGCTAAAGCCTCCTGGCTTCTTAATTTGATATTGAGAACATACACTGGAAAGTTAACATTTTTCTTTAAATAATAAAATAGAGATTGTACAAAGATACAGGCAGTCTAGAAATTTTGCATGTACTGGGAAGATTAGCCACAGTGCAAAGTGTGCAGGCTAGACCCAGGCAGGGCCAGGCCGATGGCCTGGGACATTCAAAAGGGATACAAAAGGCAAGTACTGGCAGCTAGGACCTCAGAATCAAAGCAAAATCACATTCAATTATGTAAAAGGCCACTTTCTTTGAGTGTTTAGGTATAGATTAGGGATTGCTGGGCTAAGCCAGAAAGGCTCAATAAGACAAACATCTACTAGAAAATACAACCGAAACAAATATAAGCTGGCTACATGCACACTTAGAAGTCACTGTGTGGTAGGTGCCCCCTGGTTTTCTCCAATATCTATCTTATTTCCTCAGGACAAGCTAAGAGGGAGGTGACTTGACAGTCTTATTCCGGTAGGGCTTCACACGCAGGCCCTGGTGTCCAAAAGTGCAGCAGAAAACGAGAAGCATATACTTGTCAGATCTCTGGGCACCGGAATCCACACAAACAGCAGTCAGCACTTTATGTTCACATTCTCTGTGAACACATGGATGGAGTCAAGGTCAAGGATGTTTTTCACTTCCTTGTTCTTACTTATGTTTCACAATAATGCTTCATGGTAACTTGCTGTTGTCTTTATTGTGTGAAGCAAAGCTGGCTCCCATGCTATACTTCTTCACGTGTAGCTCTTCACTTATAGTCCTTACCAGGTGACATCTCTCCTTACCAGGTGACATCTCTCCTTACCAGGTGACATCTCTCCTTACCAGGTGACATCTCTCCTTACCAGGTGATATCTCTCCTTACCAGGTGACCTCTCCTTACCAGGTGACCTCTCCTTACCAGGTGACATATTACCAGTTGACATCTTCACTACACTGTTTCTTGAAGTCAAGGAGTGTGTTTATTTCATCTCCAGTATGAACCTGATATTTAAAATGAATATCCCAACAAATGAAGATCTTCTGATAGGGAGATCTGTGAGTTTATACAGATAAACCAATCCTTTGAGAGTTGAATATTCTTGGTAGTAAAGTCCAGGTGGCTGGTATGTTTTCAGAAGAGTCTCTGTATTCTTTAATGAGTACTTCAGTCTTATACCTTAAGATATGAGTCATCCTCCTTGTCCTCCTCCTCCTTTTCTCATTCTTCCTCCTCTTCTTCCTCCTCCTTCTCCTCCTCCTCCTCCTCCTCCTTCTCTTCCTCCTCCTCCTCTTCCTTCTCCTCCTCCTCCTCCTTGGGTTTTTACAGTAGGGGTTCATTGTGTAGCTTTGGCTGCCCTGGAATTAGCTCTGCAGACCAAGTTGGCCTTGAACTCAGAGATCTACTTTCCAGTACCTCCTGCAGGCTGAAATTAATAGCGTGTGCCACTGTGACCCAGCTACCTGTCAGACTTTCTAATGACAGCCTTTTACTTGAATGAATAGGAACTCCCAAAATATAAAGTTATAAATTAAAAGTTGTCTTAAGAAGAGAAATGAATTACAACACTCACAGTAACCTCTGACACATACCTATCTGATATCTCACTTTATAAGTTCTGATATCAATAAATTGATACGTCTGAATGTTGAAATTTTATGGAAGCACAACAAGGACAGATAGCTAAATATAGACACTAAGCAAGAGTTAAGAATACTACCATGGCCCCAAACAAGAATAAATACATGCTGCTAAGATGTAGGTTGGGCAAATATTTGCAGAAAGCAAATTTATTTTCTCAAATCAATTTCTAAACCATTTTGTAGAAACAGTCAGGAGATGTAAATATGTAAGCACAATAAGGCAGGTAAGAAAGAGGCTGTTCAAAGGATGTGGCCTAGCTTGGCAAGGAACCCAGAAGGAAGTCTGGAACAACGCAACAAAGGAAGGAAACCTGAAATAAACAAAGATTGGCTAAAACCCAGGAGGCAAATAGGGTGTGAAGCGTTGTAGGGCCTTTGATAAAGAGGTTTGGAGCCCAGGGCAGCTCTCTAGTGGAAAGGAAAGACAGTGTCTGCTTGGCCTTTCAGCCTTGGGAGAATAAAGACAGTTCTTTATGGTGAAGTTGGTGGCTGATCAGCTGTCACTAGAACTGGAGAATCTAATGATTTGTTTTCAGTTTTTTATGAGGGCCTTTTGGTTGTTGTTTTGTTTTTTGAGACAAGATACCTCTATGTAGCTCAGGGTGTTCTGGAACAGGCTATGTAGACCAGGCTGGCCTGGAACTCACAGAGATCCACCTGATTCTGCCTCCTAAGTGCTGTGATTAAAGGCCTGCACCATCATCCCCAGCTTTTATGAGTAGTTTTATTATATAAAAGTATGTACAATAATACAATAGATTTTCCAAATGGACACATTTGGGGATGTTGCACTTGTTTCAACTAAAGAAAGTCATAACAGTTAACTTATTATTTGCTAGGCATTCAGTCATGTGGCATTGTTTAGTAACTAAATATTTGCCTTGAGTCTGCAGACCTTGGGGTCCTCTATGGACTTACAGCAGCCCTGTGGATCCTGTGGCACACTGCATCTGCAGTTACCCTCTTTTCTTGAGCTTCAAGATCCATGAGCAGTATTTCAATTTTTAATCTTGCATAGTCTTTCTTTTCTTTTAATTGTTGGGGGGGGGGGCAAGGGAAGAAGGTCTTAGTCTATAGCCCAGGATGGCTTGGAAGTCACTATGTAGCCTAGACAGGCTCAATCACATGGCAACCCTTCTGCTCCAGCCTCACCAATGCTGGGGTTATTAAAATGTGCCATCACATCTGGCTGTCTTTTTCTGCTCTTCAGTCCTATGGTGTAACTACGGAAACATAGGAAACTGAAAGGAAGGGCAGGCAAAATGGCTCAGTAGGTAAAGGAGCTTGCCTCTAAGCCTGATGATCTGAATCCCATCCCTAAGGCCCTCATGCTGGAGGGGAGACCTCCCAGGAGTTGTTCTCTAATCTCCACATGCACCCCCCCCCAGCCCCAACAAACACAAATAAATAAACATTTTTAAAGATTTATTTATTTATTTTGTGTATACATGTACACTGTAGCTGTACAGATGGTTGTGAGCCACCATGTGGTTGCTAGAATTTGAACTCAGGACCTGTGGAAGAGCAGTCAGTGCTCTTAACTGTTGAGCCATCTTTCTAGCCCCATAAATAAACATTTAAAAGAAAAGATTTAGATAGTAAAGATGTTATTTAAAAGAAATAACATTTTCTCAAATACCAGTATTTCCTCTCTAGCTTTTCTTTCACCTGTATCAATTAAATGTGTATATTCTGAATTTGAATTACAATTGCACATATATACACATATACCTTGTCAACCAGGTAAAGAGTTGTTACATATAGCTTGTATGTTGCACATAAATGAAGAGTGTTTAAGATTTTAAAAAAAGAAGTTTAATAGACAACTTGGCAATTACAACAAAATGGAGAGTTGTAAGAAACTCCAAAAGAGTTGTGTTAGAAGTACTGAGCTTTTACACAAACCCAGACAGGAGTGAACAAGTTAAATTCTAATGTAATATTACAGAGGGAACTGGGGGAAAAAAAGAGATTGGATTGTGTGTTCGTTTTTGGAAGTCAGAGATGTTTTAGTGAAAAGAAGGAAGAAGGGACTGAATCAACTACATTACCTACTGTTAGGTGGGGAGAAAAAACCTGGCCACAGCTGCTTAGGGAAAGGAAAAAAATATTTCAGTTCAGCTCCTACAATCCATCATGGTGGAAAGGCATGGCAGCAAGCATTTGAAGCAGCTGGTCATTTTGAATCCCACAGTCAGGAAGCAGAGAAGGACCAGGGCTGGTGCTCAGCAAGCTTTCTTCTTTTCAGGCATCCCAGACCCCCAGTCCAGGCATGGTACCGTCCAAGCTGATGGCAGTCATTCCCATATCCATTAACACAACTTAGAAAATTCCTCACGGATGTCCCAGAGGGCTGTTACCTATTCTGACAAGTTGACAGTCAATACTAAGCATCACAGGGAGCCATTGTTCCCAAACTGAGCCATAGGACTGCAGGGAACTTAAGCAGTGTTCCCACCCTGAGGTGAGCTAAGGCAAAGTGCCAAGGGGTCGAAGTTACAGGCTGGACGTGGGTAAAGCAAGCAAGGGCAACAGCTCTGTGTGCTGGGACTAGAGAAGGAACTAGATCAGTGAAAGAGTCTGGATGGGTCTGAGACACAATGTTTCCAGTCAGTGTTAAGGAAGGACAGCCTCACCTGCAGATTATCTTTTAACGGGGGTTTGTGAAACACCAATATGTAGATGAGTTCCCTGAGGAATACTGGTAAGTGAAAATTTCAATTCAAGAAGGAAGGGGTGGAGGCTAGGAACCTACATTTCTAACCAACTCAAGGTGATGCTTTGCAGCTCTGAGTAGAAAGGATGGACACTTGAAGAATTTTTAGAAAACAAATAAATCAGTGAATTTATGTTCCCAGAGATATATCCCCTGTAGGCTTATTAAAGACCCTAACTATGAAATTATCCTCTCTTTCACCTTTAGTAGATAGAAATGAATAGGTAATCATATGTCAAAAGGTAGAATCCAGAGTTCTTGATCAAGCCAGTGACAACACATTTGAAAGCATAAACATTGTTACATGTCCACTTTAACAAGGTATGTCCTGTATTATTTATTGTAATATACATCTCTACACTAAAGTGTCCAAGATACCTTTCCTGTGATAATAGAAATGTTCTATAGCTAAATATACCCTAAACACATGTCTATTGAATATTTGAAATATCCCTAGAACACCTCAGAAATAAATTACCACATGTGGCTACTTGCTTGTTTGTTAATGTTGCTAGCATCACCCAAAGATGCCAGATACCCAGAAGTTTTTGCCTTCTGATGAAGTATTCTTGTTACTGAGACTCTAATTTAGCTACCGATTTGTAAGAAGAGATCTCAGAAGTCTCTAGGCCCTACCCTGAGAGCTGATGGATTATAAAGAAACTTAAGGACCATAGAAGCCAACTGAAAGCACCCAGGGAATTTAATTCCCCTTCTATGTAAAGGTAGATGTTTTCTCCTGACAAATTATCATCCAAAAGAGTAAGGGCTCGAAGTAGAAGTGTGTGTTACCTAGGAGCCTGGGTTCGAAATAGTCTATAAAACACTGGAACACATAAACAGGAGCAAGGGAGAATGGGGAAGAGAAGGGAGAGCGGGGAGAAGAAGAAGTAGCTAGGGAGGAAGAGTAGTAAAGGTGCAGCTACAACTACCTTTACTACTGTAAAAACCTCTGACAAGGAGCTTAACCTCCCTCATTTTTAATTCTCAAGTCTCTGTAAATTAGAGTTGGTAATGGTACTTACTGGGCAAAGACATTAAGAAGCTAAGGGCCTACAGGACACTAAAATCCTATACAAATGTTAATTATTACTCACTGAAAGGGAAGTTGATGCTATAAAAATGACAATCCCGGAAAACTACCTAGAATATTTTCTTAATACTTGTTAATAATGTTTGTATTGTGTGCCCATAGCCTTAGAAGTCTCTTGGGATGCGTGTTTGACCCTTCATGTCTGCTGCAAGGGAGCACAACCTTTTTGGAATGGGAAAGCAGCAGCCATCTGGGAGGATGGCGGGAGAGGGGAGTGCTTTATTTAGTAGCAAGGGTCTGCTAAGCATCCTCCCTGCTAAGATTACACTAAACATACAGGAAATCGCAGACTGCTCACTTCCCTTGTACTCATCCCAATCTTGTGGAAACTTCCTGTAAAAGGCAGTTATAGCATTAAAAGTAAACTGAGTTCACACATACCGGATACAACCAGACTAACAATTGCAGTCCCTAGGGAGAAATAGAAAATAGCACTCTTGCCTTTTATACTTTACATCAGTTTGGAAGAACACAGAAACTCAGTGACGAAGAGAAGCAGGCTAGAGGCAAGGGAACTATTTAGAAACGTGGTTACTGTTTCGTAATTCCACTGAGGGGTAGGGTTCATTAGCCATCGGATTGATTATCCTACAGAAAGGGAGAGAGAGAAGTAGGGAGAGAAGGAAAAGGAAGACAACGGGGACGGAGGTGAGAAGGGAGAGGGAGAGAGAAAGCAGGGAGTGGAGGAAGAAGGAAGGGGGAGAACAGGGAGGAAAAGACAATGAGGAAGGGAGAGGGAGAGTGAGAAGAAGAAGGGGGAGAAGAGGGAGAGAGAATCATTATACAAAGCATATGGTACCATGAAAATAGAGTCAAAGTGCAAACACTGATGCCTAACAGCTGTGACGGAGCAATGCTAAAAAGTAAGAGGGGTTTTGGAAATAAAAGGGAACTACTCCTTCAAGTACTAAAAGAACCTCACAGGTTGGCATGGCTCTCTCCTCTTGGGCTTGCCAAGTATACAAATATCTGCTGAGAGCAGAGAGTACCAGACATGATGTGAGTGAAATGCTGAACCACCATATATCCAAGTACCGTAGAACACGCAAGGGACTTGTGGTTTCACCCCAGAGTCAGGCTACATACACAGCGTCACCTTTACCTGTACACAAGACCTTGGCACAATCGTCTACCTCAAAAGATCTGTTATCAAAAACCACTGCTAAGAACACCAAAAATACAAAAAGTAGCCTGTTTCCTGGGGAAACCAATGAACATTCATAAAAAGATAACAAGCAAAAAAGTCAATAATGCATTAATAATGTACAAATAGTAAAGGCCAAAAGGAAGGATGCTCAGAAGACATCTTCATAGGCTTGATGGTTACTATGGAGTGCAGTGTGTGGAGACTGCTGGGGACAGAGCAGAGGGTACCATTTACTATCCTTGACAATTTCATCAGCTGTATCTCACATTGCTGTGAGACAATATCCCGAAAGAAACGATTTAGGAAAGCAAAGCTTATAGTACCAGGTTATGCCATTCGTGCTGGGGAAGACATAGTGGCAGGTATTTGAGGCAATGGGTCCCGTGTCATCTACAAGCAAGGGGCAGAGACTGATGGGTATTGATCCTCAGTGTGCTTCCTCTTTTTGTCAGTCCAGGATCCCAGCCTATGAGATGGTGCTGCCCACAGGGAAAGTGGGTCTCTCCACCTCAGTTAACAAGTAGAAAACCCCTCAAAAGCTTGTCTCTTTGGCGATTCTAGATCCTGGAAAGCTGGCAAGCAGTGTATTAACCAAACGTGGATTATTTTACCTGCCTGAAACTTAGACTCTACCTATGACGTAGCTTTTCTGAAATTATTCCATCCTGGTCTCACTTGACAATTGTGGTTTTGCTCCTCTCTTGTTGGCCCTTGGCACTGCTCACAATTATTCCAGTTTCCTTCGTATTGCTATGACAAATATAATCAAAAGCCATCTAGAAAAATCAAAGGGTTCATTTGACTTCCAGGTTACAGCAATGACGCCAGTGGTTCTCAAGCTTCCTAACACTGGGACCCTTTAATACCTACAGCTCCTCATATTGTGGTGACCCCCAACCATAAGATTATTTCGTTGCTACTTCATAACTGTAATGTTGTTATTGTTACAAATATCCGATGGCTGTAGTTTTGCTACCGTTGTGTAAGTACCTTACATTCAGGCTGAGAACCACTGCACACTACCTTGTAACTGGTTGGTGTTTGTGGCTGTGGCCAACTTTAAGAAGCTGAGGACAAAGTACAGAGAGCTTGCCAACCGTGGGAACCAACAGTCGTGGCCAGCCTTCTTCCTCAGCCCCACCCTCAGAGAAAAACAACCAAGCAAATGCAAATGTCCCCTCCCTTGAAGAACCAGAACCTAGCCTTAGACTCCTGACTAGGAGCAGGCGTCAGAGCTGGAACTTGAGATGGAACTGTGATGTCTGTAGCTTTTCACATACAGGAGAGGCTGGCTTTTGGTTTTTGGTTTGTTTGGTTTTGGTGCTGGCTAGAGCGGTGGCTTGAGTTACGAATGTTTTAGGAGATGGGATGACAAGGTGCTTACAAAGAAAGCAGAAGACTGTGAAGGACTGAAAGAGTGTACTTCTGGAAACGGAGAGTTGTTGGGCGTACTACAGCTACGATGACCAGAGCCCCTAGGTGAGGTCACTGTTCACAGGGTTGAGGGGAGAGTCCGAGCAGAGCACTTGCTTAGTTCACACAAGATTCTGGGTTTGATCCTCAGCACTTTGGAAAAGAGGTACAAAAAGAGGCACCCACAGAAGATGAGCGGGGAAAGACCTTTATAGTGGAACATTTCAATATAAAATAGTGAAGGAAATATACTTACTGTCTTAGGTGCTACGCACACTCGTCTACTCCAGTCACATCCAAAATATCGGGGATAAAATCCTGATAAAGGATAAGAGGCAATAATACCCTAAAAGGAGTTCTGTGCCTCCTGGATTTCAGACAGTCGCTGGTATCCCCTAACTCAGACGTGTTTCAGATTAGTCTTTCCAATCGTCAACACAGACTCATAATTAGACATAAAGGTACCCCAAGAAATGATTCATAAATAGTTAAGATTGGGCATTTGTCTCCTGGCCGACACAATGTTCCTAACCTATCCCGGTTTATCACCCAGCTTCCCATAGTGTAATCTCTCTCTAGGATACTGCCTTCCCAGAGCTAGCAATAGAGGTCGAGTACATCCCTTAGGACAATAGATAGTTTATGGTCTTATGTACTAGAGAGTACTCGAAGGGCTTTCACTCAAGGACATTAGCTAGAAGTGTTAGGTCAGGTCGGAACTCCCCACTGCCTGCCCAGAGCTAGAACCAGAGAATTAGCAGGAAACGCTAGATTGAAATCTCCTGGACTTTGCTTCCAGTAGAACCAGAGAATTAGCCTAGGAATATCAAAATACCTCAACAGGGAGGGCTCCTCTCCTCTTCCTCCTGCTTCACACCTAGCTACCAGACCCTGCTGTAACCCCCATCTGCCTACGTGACTCTTGACATTTGCCCTGGTTACTGTATGCTACTTAAGCCTGCTTTTCACTAGCACTAGGACTGGGAGAAGAAGAAGGACTTGGACTCGCAGAAGGACTAGCACTAGAACTTAGATGGGCTAGGACTCAGATTCATGCGATCCGCATTCCCCCGGGCCCAGAGCGCTTGGGCCTGGGGGGATGCAGTACCAGTCCAGAGGAGATAGCTGCTGCTTTAGACCCAGTATGTTTCAGATAGCCTCAGATGTACCTCAACTATTGAGCTGCTAGATTTACCATCTCTCTTTTGCAATGACTGTAAAAGTCTGATGCCATTTCTAAGAAATACATTTAGATCTTATACTTCATGTGTCGTCTCTGCCGTCATTTCATCACCTACGCCTTGTCGACCTGACTAGGACCCCCGTTTCTCCCGCGGGTTGAGGGAGGCCCAGATTGGCCGGCCCTCAGCAGTTAGGGTTTTACTGCTATGAACAGACACCATGACCAAGGCAAGTCTTATAAAGGACAACATTTAATTGGGCTGGCTTACAAGTTCAGAGGTTCAGTCCATTATCAATATGGTGGAAGCAGGGAAGCATCTAGGCAGGCCTGGTGCAGGAGGAGCTGAGAGTTCTACATCTTCATCTGAAGGCGGCTAGCAGAATACTGACTTCCGAGCAGGTAGGATGAGGGTCATAAAGCCCATGCCTACAGTGACACACCTCCAACAAGGCCACACCTCCTAATAGTGCCACTCCCTGAGCCAAGTACATACAAACCATCATACTCATCTATAGCCAATCTCGAGTCCTCAATCTTGTCTGTCTTTTATTTTGAAGTAACTGACGGGCAGTTCAAATCAGGGGAAGGCTCTGCAGGCTCCTCAGACTGGTCTTCAAAGATGGTCCCATGGGGGAAGTCTGTGTACTTGCAGGCAGAATCTTGAGACAGATAGACTGGGTACCAATGTTGGTTGGTGTCCTTTTCGGAGACCACTGCTTGAGGTAAAGCCATGTGACAATGGGCTGCAAATGCTGCCAGGTAGATGAGGATGCCTCTTAGGCTCTGCTCTACCATCAGACTTCCACTGATGAAAGAGTTCTGCCATCTCACCCACTTTTCCCACCAAGACGAAGAGCAGGTTCCGAGGCTAGTGGAACTGCTTCCAGGCCCACAAAGTGGCAAACTCTGCATCGAGTCATCCAATTAGCTTGCAGCAGCAGAGGTCTTCTTGCCCCACGTCACTGGGACATATCTTCTATACTTTTATACTTCAAGACCCAGGCACTAGGCTCTGAGCATCCTTGTAAGATCACTTCTGCTCCACACTTAACATATTTTAATGTATAGTATATATTAAACTGGTTCTGTAACCCAGGCAGACCTTAAACTTGCAATCTTCCGACCTCAGCCTCTACATTAGCTGGAATCATAGGCCTGTGTCAGTCTGGCCTAGAATGATTGAAACTTGAGTGGGCAATATATAATATTAAAAATAAGTGAGATCACCAACTACCTGTAAGTGGTGAGAGTTACAAGGTCCTCTTAAAATGGACACAGAGGATCTTAACTAAAAAGAATTGATAGCTTGATCACCACCCATGTCTTGTCCATAGGGCACAGAATTAATAGGTGCATTCATCTAGGTTGTTGATCAGAGTCTGTCTCTCTCTCTTTCTGTCTCTGTCTCTCTCTGTGTGTGTGTGTGTGTGTGTGTGTACAGCACATTGTTTGGTGTATGATAAAGGTAGTTTTCTCATCTTACCCAAAGTCAGTTCTGATGATCTCTGGGCTGCACAGGAGCCTCAGACAGCTGTGTCTCCTCAAAAGAGAAAGCTGCCTTTGCAAATGGCCAACTTTGTCCTTAATCATAACTATGATGTTTATCACTGTTGATGGCTTACCAAGGGCCAGGCCATGTGTCTACTGGGGTACACAGGAGACGACAGATGGTTATTTGTTGAATGGCTGAACAATGCTTAGTGCTTTACAATTAACCTTCACATGCCATCACTTTGATGTGGGCTTTAGAACTTCTGTTTTACAAAATTATAGGGAGAACTGGACATACCATCACCTCAGAATTTGCTCTAAGCACTTTGTGTGTGTTGCTAGCCCATTAATCCATATAAAAGCTCTGTGAAATAGATGTTATTAGCCACATAAACTAGACAGAGTTGAAGTGAGTTACTTAAGAACAGACTATGGGTGATCAAGCTCTCCTCTCCCACCTCACTACTGGGGATTTAGCCCAGGGTCTCATGACTACTTCTCCCCCACCCCCAGGCCTTCCATTACAAAGCTAGAACTTTGGCCCCTTTTTCATTTTAAATTTTTATTTTGAGACAGGGTTTTGCTAAGTTAAGGAGGCTAGCCTTGAACTGGTTCTGTAACCCAGGCAGACCTTGAACTTGGAATCCTCCTACCCCAGCCTCCACATTAGCTGGAATCATAGGCTTGTGCCAGTCTGGCCCGGATTAATTTAAACTTGAGTGGGCAAAGCCAGTTAGTGGCAGTACCTGGAGAACAGAGTAGCATCAACACTCTGGGGTTCAGGTTCTTCACATCATAAGATCAAGTTCAAAATGGTAGGGGTAGAGATCTCTTTCCAGGCTACACTCACTCACTCACTCCTCTTTCCCATCCCTACTTGTTCCAAAGATGAACAATCCTGCAGACGTGGCCGGAAGAGTTATATAAAGAAACCTCAGTGATCCACGGGGTGGGTTTCTGGTGCACGACTGGCTGGGTTAGCGCGTTTATTTCTTCCTCAAACACACATTAGGCACTCTTATGTGCACAGTACTGTTAGCACATTAGTGTGTACTCATTCGGAGAGTTGCAAGTCTGAGGCTTCCTGGAAACTCTTGGCTGAAGAGTGACGGTTTCCTTAGGAGGCCCTCTGGGTTTCTTCTTCCCCTGGAATTGTTCCGTCTCTCAAGGTGGCTGGAACAGCAAGCTTCCTTCCCTGGAGGTTAAGTAAACTTGAGAACAAAGTGAAAAGCCTATCGCAGAACCGCCTAGGGAGACGCCACAGGAACTTGGGAGCGCTAGGGAGTCAGTCCCCCAGGCCATCTTGTATATAGGCTGACTCTTAGAGAAGAGATAATAGAATTTATGGAGCTAGGAGTTCCTAGCCCTCCGGTCACAAATGGCTCCAGCCCGCAACCTTAGAAAGTTCTTGTGCAAAAAAGATCTTTTGGGATGATTGCATACATTGTCCTCTGACAATGCAAACGTGACAGCTGCCTATCCAGCAACCGTTCCGCCTCCGTTCGCTAAAGTTCGTGCCACACAGGCTTCTCCTGCGCTATAGTTATGCAACCTCGCTCGCAGCGGGAGTTATTTCCTGTGCTGCTGGATGCGCCAGATTCATGTAACCCGCCTACCCCGGGCTTCAATGGAAGCCGTTCTCCATTAACAAGCACTGGGGCTTTCAGAGATGAATGCTCAGCATTGCATGTTGTTTTCGCAGTGAGAATCGCGCTACGAGGTATTGAAACCAACTCTTTCTACACACACACACACACACACAACTACCCGTGTGCAAGCAGTTAGGGGACTGCAGCAATGCAACAAGAGGGACAGCAGGAGGAGCTCGCTTTGCAGTCCTGGCCTGTAACCCCCACTAAGGGATGAACTCATGCCAGTTCCATTCTTTGCAAGAAAAACACAACACACACGCGCGTGCGCGTGCACGCGCACCGAGCAGACCCGAGTGGCCTCCCGATCTCTTCCCGGAGCACACAGTGTGCTCCTTGCTCGTCCCGGCAACCCGGATAGCCCAGGCCGAGTAACGGAGAGTTGCGCGTCGCAACAATGCCAGTCCCGGAGCAGCTCGGCTCACAGCTCCCACCCCCGCCCCCTTTCCTCGGCGTGCCAAGAGTTTGGAGCGCGCGCGCGCGCGCACGCACACGCGCGCGAGGCAGTGCAGCGACATATCCCTCCGCCACCCTCTTCGCCCCGCTCCCGCTGCCCGACGATTTGGGAAGCGAGGGGAGGAGGGAACTACTTTTCTGAAACTTGTTCTGCTGCCCACGATCCGGAGCTGCAGTGATTCGACTGCGGGCCGCGGCTTTTAGGTTTTTCCCCCCAGCACCGCTCCGAGGCCCGGCGCCTGCCCGCTCGTAGCCGCGCCCCACGTCCGCCTGCCTGCTCGCGCGCGAGCCCCGCCGCCCCTGAAGTCGCGAGGGACTACTTCGCCTGCCTCTCCCGCGGGCGCCCCCGGTTCGAGCGGCGGAAGGAGCGGGCGGCGTGAGCGCTTCCGCCGCCCCCCTCGCGGCTCCCCTCTCGCGGGCGTGAGGAGCGGGCTGCCGAGCCGCGCTCTTCTCGGCTGTCCTCGCCGCCGCTCTGCACTGTGCCCTCGGGCTCCGACGCTCGCCTCCCGCCCTGCCTGCAGCCCCCGGCTGGAGCGCGTCCGAGGGAAGCCCCCGAGGGCCGACCAGGCGCGCCGCGCGGACAGCCGGCGGCCAGGCGGGAGATGGTGCGCGGCACCTCGGCGGGACCGCGCCGCCTCCCGCAGCCAGCGCTCGGCTGCCCCCCGCCGGCTCCCGCCGCCCGCCCGTCGCCGCGCCCCTGAGAGCAGCCCCGCCTCAGCCACCGGCCGCGTCCCCTCAGCGTCCCCGCACTCTCCCGCGCCGTCTCGGCTTCGCACCCGACCTCGGCGCGGCGAACCGCTGAGGTCGCCACGGCCGCGCTCGCTGCCGCCGCCCCCCTGCGGGGGTGGCCGGGCTGCCCGGCTCGCGGGGCGCCGCTCCGGGTGAGGCATCCACCATGGTGAGGCCCCCGAGCCGCTGCCCGCGCGCCCCGCCGGCCGTCGTCGCCCGCCGCCCCTCGGTGCCGCCGCTGCCGCTGCTTCCCCGCCTGCTGTTGCTCCTCCATCTCCTGAGCGGATCACGGTGAGGGAAAGATGAGCGAGGAGACGGCGACTTCTGACAACGAGTAAGCGGAGCCCTGGCCTGGTTGAGCCCGGTGGGCAGCCCCCTCCCCCAGCCCGTCCCGCCTGGGAGGTGATAGATGCCCGATGTGTCGGGCCATTTTCTTTAATGGCAGCACCCCCTTTCCATTCGTGCATTTTTCGCCTCTCTGCTTGGGAAAAGGGTATCGAGTGCAGTGCAGAGGCGGCGTAGCAATCGGACGTCTCCCAGACGGAGTAATAATGTGGGTAGCTCAAAGTGGAGTAGAAACTACTACCCTTTGCCTGCCCTTCACTCCGGCATCACTCATTCCCCCCTCCCCCCCAAACCTTGAACACCCAGCCACCCTGCCTTTACAGCTATTTCGCTCGGAAACTAATGTGTGGGAGCACCTCCAGCCGCAAACTGCTCTTGAATCCTAATTCGATGACTCAGTGACTCTTAAATACCGATTAAGCCTTCGCCCCCCGCCCCACTTTTTAAACTTATGACCTATACTATTCTAGTAAAAAGATAGGGTTAGGGAAACATTTTAAGAATTAAATAGGATTAAGGACACCTGGAGTGTGGGCGATGTTGAGCTATTGTGTATTTTTTTTTTTAACCTTCGAGAGTATTGAACCCGTCTTCATCAAGAACAGAGTAATTAAAAATTTTGAATGCTAGTATTTGGCTTCGGTCCGTGATAAAGCACGGTTTACATTGCCGAACGCGTTGGTGACTTCATCAGAGCTTCATCCATGACTTTTAAGTTTTTGCTTATTTGGACTGTCCTTAGGTTTTCCAAACGAATCACCATGCCTTTTAAATATTTTGCTTTAATGTTGCAGCCTCTTGGAGGAGTAATGGTGCTGTAAGAGTTTCCTGTTGAGA
This sequence comes from Mastomys coucha, assembly GCF_008632895.1. Lineage (NCBI taxonomy): Eukaryota > Metazoa > Chordata > Mammalia > Rodentia > Muridae > Mastomys > Mastomys coucha. The sequence continues at coordinate 102,184,626 of NW_022196897.1, forward strand.
AGAGAGTTTGGGGACGAATTTTGGCGTCTGTTTTTTTTTTTTTTGTAATTGAATTCAAGTTTTGTTTGTATTTGGAGGGCTATGAAGAGTTAAATGAAGTCTAGTTCTTTGGATGCATTCCTTTAAATAAAGTGCATTCCTTAAGTCAGATCTTTTCGAGAAGACTTTAAAGGCCAGTGCTGAAGCCCGTTTACCATAAAATAGCTAGAAAAATGCCGAGCAACGTCCCCCCCTCTTTTGGAAAGCACGCATTGAGGAGCGGGTGTGGAAGGAGGTGGATTGCTGCAGTCAGTGCAGTCTAGAAGCAGAAGTGGCCGCCATGTTCTCTCTTTTTGTGAATCGCCCTCATTTGCATAGCACACTTCATTCATAAAAAAAAAATAATTAAACATCCATCACCTTGGACAACTTGAAAGGATTTCCTAAGAAAACCACTCGAAGCTTGTTTGTCCTTGTGTAGAGTTTTGGGTTCAGGAAGTGAGAAGAATTTGAAGTTTTAGATTAAAATTTGGAACATACGAGCACACACAAACAACTAGCCCAGTTCTCAGAATGTTGACACAGTTATGTGGGAAATATCAGTTCGGGGAGGTGCTGGGATCACGTGATCGCCTCCATTCATAAAATACCTGGCTGTCCATTCACAGTGCTGTACACTGTCACTGCCTTCCGCAGACTAGACCTATTTTGAGCGAGATCAAGAAGTCTGTCTCAGATAGTGCTGGGCTGGGAGAAAAACTGCGGAAATGCTGAAGGAAATGACGGGAACTTTTATTAGTATCTTGCAATAAAGCAGCTGGGATAAAAATCTTAAGATCTATTTTAGAGATGGGGAAGATGTCTTACCGGTTTAATAGTTTAGAAAGTAGTATTGCCTTACTACAACCAAGGAACAAATGGTGAGTTGTAGATTAATGCAAGCATAGAATATATTGTTTCAAAACGGGCCTTTTTTGGGTACTATAGCAAATTGAAAGTGCAAGTAAGTGTATGAGTGAGATCTCAGTGGATAGAACTGTTGTTGAACTAAAATGAAAAAATATTAACCGTGGTTTTAGTTCTCAAGATGCTGATGCTTTCGAACAGCCCCCCACCCTTGCCTAAAATGTACTTATGGGCACCTGGGAAATTATTCATCCAGATTTTTAAAGTTGTTTTCACAAAGATATACTGCCTTATTAATCCATTGTGCCCGAGGAGCCTTGTAACTGTTAGTTTGGGTAGTAAAAGGGTAATCTATTTTAGTATGTATTGTCCTCTGAGAGGTTCTTCATAGGGCAGAAATGGGTGGTGGTGGTTAATTAACGTGAGGAAATGATTATGCTCATCTGCTACTCATTGCTGCTAGAGCTGACACTGTTTACTTGTGCCTTAGCTCAACCACAAAGTGGATTTCTTGGAATGTCCCTTTTAATCTGGTCATTTGTATATCTTATCTTTAATTTAGGAGGTGAAGTTTTGAAATGAAAATTCATTATTTTTAATCACACATTAGGAAAAAACAAGAGAGATCCAATAGAGCCCTCATGGGCTTAGGGTTGGTTTAAAATGGCCTTGTTTTTATTTTTTTCTTTTCTCTCTTAAATTACCCTTCATAGGGATTTGATTACAGTAGAAATTACTAACATTTCATTGCTTCCTCTTTTTCTTGGTGAAAATGATCAGTTTCTTGGAAGACCGTGTTAACTTTTAAAAATTGATAGCCACTGTGCTAAAATATGGTGGGGCCTTTTAGAGCCCCTTATTTTGAAAAACCCTGATTTGAATTTAGATTTTGTGTGTATGTGTGTTTGTAGAAATAGGTAACTGAGGTACTTATATACCTAATCAGGAATCAGTGCAAGGTGTATTATATAAAAGTGTAAAAGGCATCTTAAGAGAAATAAATCAAATGAGGGAAAAATGAATGAAAATAGGATGAAGCCTTACATTGTTTCAAATTCATGTTTAAAAATAGGATTTTTAGGCAGGTAAGATGGCCCTATTTGTACAGGCACTTCACTTTGCAACCTGAGGACCTGAGTTTCATTTTGGGGACTTACGTGGTGGAATCTGCTCCCGAAAGTTGTTCTCTGACCTCCATGTGCACATATGGCACCCGTACATTCAAAACAGTCACACAAATAAATGTAATAAAACATTTTTAATTAACTTTTCAAAAGACAGTAAATATACTCTAGGAGTAAACTGCTTTATGCCATAAATAAAGGAACTAGCAATATAATTTTATTTTTGAAGTTCATTTTCTGATGCTCCAAATGTTTCCAGTAAAGATGTACCTTATGTATAATGGCTGAGCCTTTTAAATAAAAATTTGAACACTTAAGTATATATTATGTAATACGTAAGGGCCTTTGTAATTTGCTGTTGAGTGAGTATAGCACTGCATGACCTTTGCTAGTTTGACCAAAGCACTTGCAGGAGTGAAGTAACTGAAAAACCAAGCATTTTGTTTATTGTGTGCAAATAAGCCAGAACCACTTGCCATGTCAGAACTAGGCTTTTTAATAGCAAGCTGGGATTTACAGCAATTTAAGACTAGGTTAATTAAAATTGGATCACTTGAGATAAATTTGTGGTAGTATAATCTGTGTTAGAACCATTTCTCCTGTCAAAAGCAAATTTTGTGGTTATATCATTTATTGCTTCCTTAAAAATGTACCTCACAGTGGCACTATGTGAGTATATATATATAATTCCATTTGTCTTATATATGTGTCTGTTTATGCATACATTATACACATATAGTTAGGAAGTATTCTAGAACTGAGTAGAAAGAAGCATCAGGAAGCTGTGTAACAGTTATTAAAGTAATGTATGTTTATGCAGGTATCATAGATACGTAATAAAAATTTTGCTTAAAATTCAGTTGAGCTTAGTGCTTGCTCACCTTCACTTCTCCTTTTTGATATAAAGCTTTTGGTTTTGAATTGTATGTTTTAAACTATGCTAGCATGCTCAAAATAATAAAACAAAACAAAAAACTTGTGGAAATAATTTTCCCCAGAAGACTCAATTATGCCATGATCTCCAACACTCTGCCTTCTTGTATCATTGTGCACTTGATCCATACTTACAGTCAGATTTCAAAAATCATACTCATTTACATATTTTTATGTCTGTTATTGCCCCTTACTTCATAATGCTTGTTATACACTTGTGTGTGTGTGACTTTATACATTAGGGATCATTTAGCTTTGTTAGAAAATAGGCCCCAAAATTACTGGAAAATAAGTTATGTTATCTTTTAAAGAAGATTTACCCTTTTATTTCCTACTGCCAAAATTGGCTTCATTTTTGACATTATATTTTCTCAAGTTCTACAAATAATAGTTGAGGCCTAAAACTGTCCTGGATACTCCTGGATAATCATTGTGTTGGACTCTGAGCTAAAAAGGTACTCATTTATCTGATGGATTTCAAAGATTTGAAAGTTCCTGTCTTTTACAGCTTCTCCATAGTGCCATATAATAAACTGGTTAGGAATAAAGAAGCTCATTGATGGGAAAAGGGTAAAAGTATAATTTTATTTTATAATTCTATAATGACTTCCTAATTGGATGCTGTTGCTGGTGTACTGAGAAGTATGGGGGGGGGCGAAGAAGGACTGATAAGCTAGCTTTGATTAGGATAAGGTCTCACTAAGTGTCGGGAAGGGTGATACGTAGAGGTCTACATTTCTTCTCTAACCTTCAAAACTGCCAATTTGAGAAATAATTTACTCGCCCATGCAAGAACAAAAGCTAGTTCAGAGACAATTTATTTGCTGTGCTACCATGAGATAGCAAGGACTAACATTTGTTATGTAATTGTGTCCTTTACAACTTATATGTAAGCTGCACTTATTTTCCAATAATTTTGGGGCCTATTTTCTAACAAAGCTAAATGATCCCTAATGTATAAAGTCATACATACACACACAAGTGTATAACAAGCATTATGAAGTAAGGGGCAATAACAGACATAAAAATGTGTAAATGAGTATGGTTTTTGAAATCTGATTGTAAGTATGGATCAAGTGCAAAGCCAGTTTTGGTCATGAACAACTGTAGCAAAAATTCGTATATATTATTAGTTCCTGATAATTAGCCTGCTATTCTGAAATAATTAGTTTGTTAACTCAGAAATAACTTTCTTAGATATGTAACTGTATGCTTGGTTTAGGAGTTAATTGGAAGTTTATTGATGAATTAGATGAAGAATGTACATACTTTGAGGCCTCTTTGACTAACAAATACTAGGTAGAAGTTGAGAACATGTAACAAATAACCTTAATAAATACATCAAACCAGAGTATTGTTTAACTTTTTGTTAGAGGGAAGGAGGAAGAGAGAGAGAGAGAGAGAGAGGAAGAGAGAGAGAGATTAATGTAGCAGTAACCTTTAGCCACCCTTTGTTTTCCTTGGCAGCTTTTTTTCTGAGTCCTGATATTTCACAAGGGAGCAAACAGCTTTAGTGACCACAAAGCTTACTGATCAGACACGCAGACTAGACTGCTTTGAGTCAGAATCTGTCGTGTGTGCTGTTTGTCCTCTAGTACAGATCAAAGGAAAAGGACCGTTTGTCTTGTAATTACTGATTAACTTCGGTTCATCCCATTATTGCATTTATCCTGCCTTAAATAAATTTAGCTGATTGAAAAGTATAGGGAAAACAGTTCTAGCAAGATGGAGGCTTGCAGGTGGATCTCTGAGTTTGAGGCCAGCCTGGTGTACATATATGTTACTCTGTCTCCAAAAAAGTAAAATAGATATTTTTAAATGACTTTGAGGACAAGAGCAACTAAAGTGAAGAAAGATCTACTAAAAAAAGTAACTATAAAACCTCTATAGACCTTTCATATACATAAACTTTATTTGACTGTATTTTTCTTTTTAAATGTAAATACAGTTATCATTACATTAGATTTTTAATAGGTCAAAAAGCAATAGAACTAGTTATTCATTCCTACTTGATACACTTAATAAAAAAACTGTTTCTTTGGTTTGGTTTGGTTTTCCAGAGACAGGGTTTCTCTGTGTGGCCATGGCTGTGTTGTAACTTACTCTTTAGACCAGGCTGGCCTCCAACTCAGAGATCTGTCTGCCTCTGCCTTCTGAGTGCTAGGATTAAAGGCACACATACCACCACTGCCCAGTTATCTGTATATTTTTAATAGTCCTCACTAATACTGTAATATTTCATCATATTGTACCAGAAGCAGATATACCCATTTTTCTCTTTAGTGAATGCTAGGTTTCCAGCTCTTTAATATTACAAATAACATTGTGTGCTTGGTGTACAGCTGGGATTCTAGCATTTAGAAGACTGAGGCAAGAGAATTTTAAGTTGACAATTGAAAATTTCAGGATAGCTTTCACTAATAGTAAATTCCAGGACAGCATGTTTCTGTCTCTTTGTCTCTGTGCCCCACCCCCCGCACCCCTCCCCTCATGTGTGTTTGTGTATGTGTGGGGTGTGTGTGTGTATAAACCAGAGAAGGATGCTTAGTATTCTGCTCCAGCATTCTCCACTTTATTTCCTCATTGAACCTGGACCTAAGCTGTCAGGCAGCAAGCTCCAAAGATCCGTCTCTCTGCTCTACACAGTGCTGGGGTTATAGATAATGTGGCTAGACAGGCTTTATACAAATGCTAGGGATTTGAACTCAGATCCTCAAGCTTGCACAGGAAGTATTCTTGCTCACTGAGCCATCACCCAGCCCTTTAATTTTTTTGAAAGCTTTTGAAAGGATGATAATTTCCAAAGAATACAAGTTTCTTTTAATGACACTTCATACCTCCAAAAGACTTAGATTTATTTTGTATTTTTATTGCCTATTGATTCCAAACTGAAGCTTGGGAAAGTTAAGAAGCAATTAAAACTTCCTGAGTGCTAGTACTAAAGGTGTGTACCTCCACTGCCTGGCTCTTCTGAGGAAAAAAAAAATTAGCACCCCCCCCCCCCTGAAATGACTCTTAAGTGGTGTTTACCATTAGTCCTCCTTTAAAAATAAGGAAATTGAGCAGGGTGAGGTATCGTATCCCTTGTAGTTCTAGCCAGTAAGGAGCCTGAACAGGAAGATCACAAACTTGATGCCAGCCTGCTTTCTGCTCTGTCCCTAAGAAGTGTCTTATATGGGGTCTGGAGAGATGGCTCAGCAACTAAGGGCACTTGTTGCTCTTGCAGAAGACACAAGCATGGCTCATAGTTTGTCACAACCACCCCTAACTCCATGGGAAACAGTGCAACCCTCTGATGTCCTTGGGTGCTAGCACATATGTATACCTGCAGATAAAATGCTCATATTTTAAAATCCCACGGTATGCCTAAATAGTGCTTTATTGCTTTATGAACTCTATTAAAGGAATATATTTACTTATGTTTTGATTATAGATTTTTAAAAAATATTTTTAAAGATTTATTTGTTTATGTATATGAATATACTGTCTTCATGCACACCAGAAGAGGGCATCGAATCCCATTACAGATGGTTATGAGCCACCATGTGCTTTCTGGAAATTGAACTCAGGACTTGTGGAAGAGCAGCCAGTGTTCTCTTAACCACCGAGCCATCTCTCTAGCCCCCATAGATTTGATTTTTTTAAAAAAACTGCCAATAGTATATTATTATATATACTACAATATATATATATATATAGTATCTATTTTATAAACATCTTATCTTTTTAATAGGCCAAAAGAATGTATTAGATTTTCTAGACTGCTGCTCACGGGCAGTTGTGAGCTGCTTGATATGGGTACTAGAAAGTGAACTCTATAAGAACACTGCACACTTAACCACTGAGCCATCTCTGTAGCTGCATACTTAAGTATGTTTAACATGCATTTAAAATTCCTTGGTATTCTTATGTAACACTCCTTTTGTTACCATACTGTATTTTCTTTCCCAAGATTATTTGAATTGTTTCCAAGTATTTACTGTCATGAGTGTACTTGTTTGTGCTCCTGCCACATATGTGCTAAGTGTTCTCTTGAGATATATGCAGGAACATAGTTTGTTAAGATAGAGTGTGAATTTTGAAGTCTATGAAGCAATGCTCCCCTCCCCCAAAAGAACAACAAAATGAATGCATGTACCCAAGGATTCAATTTATACTTACGAGTGGCTCTTTTTTTGTTTGTTTGTTTGTTTTTAAGACTTATTTTATTTATTATATGTAAGTACACTGTAGCTGTCTTCAGACTTACCAGAAGAGGGAATCAGATCTCATTATGGATAGTTGTGAGCCATCATGTAGTTGCTGGGATTTGAACTCAGGACCTTCAGAAGAGCAGTCAGTGCTCTTAACCACTGAGCCATCTCTCCAGCCCACGAGTGGTTCTTAAAGTAAACATTGTTGTGATTTTAACTAGTATCTTGAATATCAGATAATGAATTTTGATAAAATGTCCTAGAGTATTTTTTCTAGGTACTGAATTGAGCAAATTAATTTATGTAATCAATGAACTCATTTAATACAGCAACACGATGGTGTAGGTATGGCTAACTCATTATATGGATGAGGAAACTGAAGCCTGGTAAGTGATTGTTAGGGTTTAGACTTGGTTGGTTCAGACAGTAGACTCCAGTTTCCTTCCTGTGGGAGTTTTCCTTTCTCCAAATTACTGATATTTATATTTCCTAATCTCTTTGTCTTTTCACCTGCTTTTACTCATCTCTTGGCCTTCATGTGTTCATGATAGAACATCATTTGATGCATAGTTGTCTTTTGAAAAGAATTTTTAGAATTTGTTTCCTCAATGTTAGAATGGGTAAGGTGGCTGTGAGGATTTCTAGCACTTTGTTTCTAATTATTTTATAATTTGACTTATTCTCCTATTCATTACATCATTAATTTCAAGATAATATTATTTGTTTTATTTTGCCTTTTTAAATTATAAAAATGTGAAACAGTTGAGAAAGATTCTATTATAAAATTCTGTTTATGGTTAATTACTTTTACAGACTAACCATTTAGGCTATTTAAAAATCTGCAGTGATTTACACACATGCATTATTCTGCATTATGTTAAAAACTACAAAAGCTAGCCTGGAGTGGACCTGACATGTACTGATCTCCAAGTAAGCATTTCGTACAACTGTAGCTGAGCTGTTTCTTTAGCATTCTCAGTGGGTTTCTTGAGGTAGTCCTTTATGAAGCCAGTTATCTCTGTGGTCTTCTGGGTGGTCAGTTGATAATTGTGAATTGTGTTTTATTGTTGTTTGCTCACTCGCTCCCCCTTTCTCTCTCTCTTTTCCCTTCCTTCCCTCCCTCCTTCCCTCCCTCCCTCCCTCTCTCTCTTTCTAATATAATTTCATCTTTATTTCTATGGCTGGGTATGGGTGCCCACTGAGGCCAGAAGAAGGCATTGGATCTCCTGGAGCTGGAGTCACAGGTGATTGATTGTGAGCTGCCTATTGATATAGGTGCTAGTGACCAAACACCAATCTTCTCTAAGAACACGTGTTCTGCATCACTGAGCCATTTCTCCAGCACCAGATTCTTATTTGTTTACTAGTTTTTTAAAGTAATTATTTCAAAATGATAATGCTAGCATTAGAAGAATTTAACAAATTCTAGCAAAATGCTAGAACCCAGTAATAACTAGTAGTCCCTATGCTATGCGTGATAATCTAAATGTCAGTAACATTAAAGCGTTCAGTGTGTCTGCTTAGGTAATGAAATGCCATTTAAAAGCCATCATGTAAGCTCTCAGTGCAGTGGACCCAAAGAACTTAATCATTTGTGGCTTTGGAATGATGGATCGGTAGTAGTAGCCAGACAGATGGAAATGAAGATGCTGCTGTGTTTATTAGTCAAATACAGTTCATCTCCCACAGTTTGCATTGCTTCTAGGTTTGGCACAGTAGTTAGTTAGCATGGACACTGAATGAGGTAACACGCAAGCGTTTGTTGAACATTTCTGAAATTCTGGAAAGAAAAGGAGCTACCACTTTTGAGGCATTAACATAATAAGCACTGGAGATATAGATAAATAGAACAGGGTCATTCTTCAGCAGTTCTCCTCAATTATTAGAAATAATTGCTAGTTCTTTATAATACATGGCTTAGAGATAATGATTTAACTATGAGGAGCAGTATAATTTCCCCCCAAAAATGAGAAAAATCATTTATAAGGGACACTTCTGTCACATGCCCTCACTTTTACACTTCTGAAGTCTTATGATGTAATATAGCTATAATCTTTGCTGACTGAAATATCTTGAAGTTCACATGGCAGGATAAATATTATCTTTTAATTAGTAAAGGTTAAAGGGTTAGTCTGTTACGGCTTAGAATAAAGGAACAAATAAGAACTATGGAAGTAGCCTTTGTACCTTTATATTTTATATGTTGTGGATGAGATTTTGTGAGTGACATCTTAGGTATTATATATATTTATATACTGTCTGGTGCTCCTTCACTAGAAAGAGCTTTGAAGTGAATAATTGATAATTGTTAATTGTTAATACAAGGCAATTAGCCCAGTTGGGCCACAATTTAATGTAAGAGCATGAGGTGCTGCTCTAAAAAATCATACTCTAAAAAGCTGCATTTTCTGGTCAGAAGATAAAGAAAGGGCTATTTGAGATGAAGAACAGGGGTTGAGTTGTAAACTTCTCTAATCACTGGCCATGAACAGATTGAACTGTATTTTCTTCTCCCTTTCCATTTGGTTATTCAGAAACCTGAGACTTTATGGATAAAGGTGAGGTAGAGACAGTGAAGAAACAGGCAGTTACACTTGCTTGTCATTATTTCTCATCAGCTTACACATTCTGAGGCTGAGTTTTGTTTTAGAGAAGAAAGCTCTTGGTAATTACAACTAGTCATATTGGTGTTTGGCTTCAAAAAAGTTGTAGACTTTAGTGTCTTATGTTCAGTGGTGAAGTTAAATCTTTTTTAAAAATTATTTCCCTCTCTTAAGTAGAGATCCAGATATTCTTTGCCCTAGCTTAGACCCAGAATTCTTTAGTTGACAGTTCAGTTCTTCCTGAAGACTTGCTGTATCTGAGTGGCTGGAAAGAGCAAGTGTCTGCTTCTTGCAGCATCAGAATTAAACAAGTGATGGGAGCTGCTAACATTTTTTTTTACCAGAATCTCAAAGCACATCTGTGGGATTGAGGAAATACTCTCTTTGGAAAGATATTAGACCTCAAAAAGCAGGGATCAATTTACAAAGGCACAGTATCCTCAGTCAGTATCCTAAAATGTTAGTATCTTGCATAGCTAAATGCAACAATTAACAAGTAGATAATATTGTCTATGAACATTGTGATTATCTACTAATACTATTGAAGTTTCAGGAGTTGCCCATGTTCAGGATGTAGTCCATGATTGTATGTTGCAATATGTTGTCATGTGTGCTTAGTCTCCTGTCTGAAACATCTCTTTAATTTCTTTTTTTAAATAATCTTGACACTTTGCCTGAAGAGTACTGGGCAGATATTTGTAGAATACTCCTAAATTCAAGGTATCCGTTTTTGGTAACAATACCATGTTACAAGTCGTAGTGCATTCAATCAGGAGGTTGGTGAGATGAACTGAACATTTGGCTAAGATGTTGGCCAGGTTTCCTAACTGATTAAGTTCTTTTTGTAATAAGCAGCTTATGAGAGAGATTTCTGAGGTCTGAAAATACTGTTATCTGGTATATATTCACCATTTTCCTCATTTATCGATAATTCTTATCTATAACAATTATTGTGACGCTTGCCAAATGATTTTTCTATAACCATGGTTTCTCTTTAATAAATTGGTATGTGGTAGAAGGGCTCTCTCTTCTCATACTTATATACATCTTTAGTATGACTTCTAGCCCAGTGTCAGCATTTTTATGCGCAGTTTCCCTGGAGCCATTGGGAAGCACCAACATGTTGGTTTTCTATGCCCCTTTGACAAGTATTCATTTTTTGAGTACTTCCTTTCTGGTATCAAAAATTTATGAGGCTCAGTGAATACTTTGCTTGTCCTAGCTTTGGATCATTATTTCTTTAAGGAGCACTGGTTTGTTGTCATTGTTCTTGTTGATGTTTAATTGGAGATTTGTATTTAAAACCTTTCTAGCTGTGCTCATTGGTTTTGGAGTAAGGTCCATGATAGTATTTAGCTTATACTACAGATGGAAAAAGCTAAACTGAAGTTAAAGGTATTTATTTACTCATAGTATCCAGATAAAGTTGTAGTAAGAGTTGGAATATGAACTTAGATTTCATCTATCCAAAGGTGGGGTTTGTTTTACTTAATCACTTAGATTCTTAGATTATTCCTTCCTTACGTTTACCTACTTTACTTTTTTTTTTTTTTTTTTTTTTTTTTTTGGAAACAGGGTCTCTTTACATAGCTCTGGCTGTCCTGGAACTCACTGTCTAGAATAGGCTGGTCTCAAACTCAGAGAGGTCTGCTTGCCTTTGCCTCCCAAGTGCTGAAAATAAAGGTGTATGTCACCACTCTCTGCTTCACATTTACTTTAATAATAATTTTGCCTTTTGCCTTTCTTGGGCACAATATAGTTAAAGTATATTAGAATTTGTTTGCTTATAGCGTAGCTTTTTCGAAGCAGAAAACAGACGTTGCAGTCCTAAAATATTTACACATTTGCTGTAAGGTTATGTGCTAGATAGTAGTTTGGGATTATGAATGTCCATGTTGGAAACACTGCTGAGGTTTTGTTTACTATGCCTTGTTCCTCTTAAGCATGTGCTTAAGTACAGGCAGGTGGCGTGATAAGTGTGATTATTTCATTTTCTGTACACTTAGGTGGCTTAGGATCTGCATGTAATATGTAGAAAATATGACACACAGACACATAATACTAGATTTACTTTCATTTTTGCATTTACCTGTGCCTCCACTTAGTGTCTTGTCATTTCATAGGAGTTATAACCTCTAAACATTTGTAAGCGTTTTATATTTGTTGCTTAATTCTCACTGTCTAGATACTATTTAAGCACATAGAGTTCAGTGATTTGTCGAAGATGGGACAGCTCAGTAAATGAAGGCACACTTAAATCTATTTTTACACTGTCTACTGTGAAATAACTGGTTCTCTTGTCAGACTTGCTAACTATTCCTTCTTAGGTTGAAAGTTTCTATTTAAATATACATACATATATACATACATACATACATTTTGGCTTGCACTTTTGATTTTATCTTATCTCAGCTTTTACGTGATTCATAAAACAGTATTGTTTATCATTAAATAATCTCTCAGAATAACTTCTTCTTTTTTTTTTTTTTCTGAGACAGGGTTTCCTCTGTGTAGCCCTGGCTGTCCTGGAACTCACTCTGTAGACCAGGCTGGCCTCAAACTCAGAAATCCGCCTGCCTCTGCCTCTGTAGAGCTGGGATTAAAGGTGTGTGCCACCACTGCCTGGCCCAGAATAACTTCTTATGAGGCATTTCTCTGGGCAGAGTCTACAAAAAGACTTACTGATGCTTGCTGAGCATTTCTGAGCATAGCAGTTGTGATTTTTGTAGTCTGACTCTACACACATGCAAAAAGTATGTATAAAGCTTAAATGTTAGTAATAATGAAAACAGATTTGAAACAAAAAAAGTCAGTAAAGAACTCTTTGGGAAACTTGTTCAGTTAGATTAGCATGTAAATGTATGCACCATCTATTTTTTTTTTTCTGCTATCTTAGTGAATGTTAATAAGCTTAGTCTCCTGAGGTCTTTCTGAGGATGGTCATAGCTGTTGTGACTCAAGTGCAGTAATCAAGTCCAGCTCAAAGGAACCAGTCACACAGCATGTGTCTTCACAGTAGCAAGCAGTAAAATGCTAGCTGTTTGAAATTATTACTGGTAGTAGTAATCCACCATAAGTAAATGCCAACCAGTTCCTGTTGTAGAATACTAAACATCTATGGGAACCATGGAGGGCAATTTGCAGATCTTTGCTGTTTCACAAAAACATGAAGAAATTTGGAATGGAAAAGGATTTGTATTAAATAGGACTGTCAGAGTTTCTATTGATGAAACACCATGACCACAATCAACTTGGGGAGAAAAGGATTTAGTTTGATCACATTTCCATTTCATGGTCTGTCATTAAAGGAAGTCAGAGCAGGAACTCCTCAAGGTAGAGGAAGGAACCTGGAGGCAGGAGCTAATGCAGAGGTGTTGCTTCTGTTTCCTTGGCTTGCTCATCTTGCTTCATCCAGAACCCAGTGCCAAGGGATGACATCACACACAATGAGCTGGGCCCTCACAAATCAATCATCAGTCAAGAAACTGTTCTGCAGACTTGCCTACAGGCCATTTGTGTGGAGGCATTTTCTCAATTTAGATCTTTTCTTCCCAGATGACCCGAGCTGGTGTCAAGTTGACATAAAAGCTAGCTAGTACAAGGACCTTATTTGAATAAGTAACAATACTAAAGCCTGGGATTATAAAATTTGTAGCTCAAACTTTTATGGTTCTATTGTGTCTGCCTGGTGGAAAGTTTGTCTTCATTACTGTCATTTCAATGTTGTCCCCACTGAAAAAATGTTACCCCTGTTTTTTCCTCCCTACAAAATTGGTCACTTTTCTTTGGGGGGTGTGTGTCTTCTGTTTTTAGGTCTAAACTGTCTAGCCATATTCTACCTTCTGAAATTTCTCATTCCAAATAGGATCATCATCCATGATAACCCAAATGTCTATGCTAGAAAAGAACTTATTTGTGGTAATCATCATCTCCTGTTTTTAGGGTTGGATCATAGATATCAGTGGTTAGCCCTGGAATAGATAGCACCTTTTCTTAAAGGTATATATAGCTTCTAGTTAGAATTTCTGCTAATCCCTGCCATAGGTCCATGATAGAAACTGTAAGAGCACTATTTAGGTACTCCCAGTAGCCAGGCACCTCCTCTGCAAGAAGTTGAGTGCTCAGTCATTTGGTGAGGTGCTTATGTATTTTATGGAATTTTTTTTTAAAAGAATGCAGAGATAATAAGACATCTATATTCTCATTACCCAGTGAATCACTGTTACTATCTTCCTCCCAGCTTTTTAATCTAAATCTCTTACTGTTCTTGCAATATGGAAGTGATGAAACTACATGATTTCTAATTTGGGTTATCTGAGATTGGGAGTTAGCAATGTGTCCACCAAGTTAGTGAGTCTGTGTATGGACCTGCAAATTCCATTTTCTTGCACAATCCAAAATAATTATTGGCAGAACCAAATGATTTAGAATAGCCCAGTGCTAACTTAGTGTCTTACAAGTAAAGGATGTACTTGGATTGTGAGTTTGTACCGGAAGCAGTGGTTTCCCCTGGTGATGAAGTTCCACGGGGAGGAAGAGGAATGGAGAGAGCTTATTCTTGCAGCCGGGAGACCACTGGGCCTCTGATAGACAGCAGTCTCAAGTTTGAGACTCTCCTCTGTGTTCTTATAGGACAGACTTATTATGATACTACATCCTTCATGCATTGCATACTCAAAAATCTATGATGAGAACATCCTTGGGCAGAGCATGTAGTGGTAAAAGGAGTACAGTTTGCCTCTAGGTTTATTTGAAAGGGTAGAGCTGTGCCAGTTTCTTCCTAGGTTACCTTGACATTTTTCTGACAGGGTCTTGTCTTGTGAAAAAAGCAAACAAAAACCATTTTGAAGTGGATTTACAGTCATTTATGTATCTGAAGCTATTTTTTTCTTCAAAGTTAAGTGGTGATCTTGGAAAGTACTGGCCATAGCTTCTGACAAGCTATATTGCCTTTAATTTAGGGAGTATAATAATCACAGAAAGGATGATGTCTCGAAGAAAACGTGACGAATTGTTTATAAGTAAGGGTGCCTACCCTGCCACCTATCATCTTTAACTCAATTATTGTAAGTTATTCTTTCTTAACATATACACACACAACTGTTGTGATGAATCTAATCTACCAGTTTGATATTTAGAGTAGATTAAATGAAGACAAGTTGTAGGACCTACAACTGGTCGAATGGAGCTTTGAGAAAACTTGATCAGTGAACTAGCTCTAAATAATGGAAATCTCATGATTTTTTTTTTCTCACATGGTAAGAATAAATCATACTCTTTTCCTGAGAGTAAAAGTAGAATGAACAGATGGAAGTTTAAGGAAAGATAGCAGACTTTTGTTCTATGTATAGAGACAAAACTAAGTTCCTAATGCAGTTTTTCTGATGGTGGAATAGATTGTCTTGGGGAGTCAGAAATCATAGTTTCCAAGTGAGAGAGAAGATTGATCGTCTGAGTTTTTTACAAAATCAAGTGCTGGATTTTAGTTAAATTGGTCTAGATCTTCTAAAGTTCCTTGTAATTGCTTAGGGTCCATGCTTTTTTTGTTTGTTTATGCTTTTTGTTTTTGAGATGGGGGTTTTTCTGTTTAGTCCTGGCTGTCCTGGAACTTGCTTTGTAGATCCGACTGACCTTGAACTCGCTGAGAACCACCTATCTCTGCCTGTCAAGTGCTGGGATCAAAGGACTGTGCCAACAACACCCAGAGGAAGCTCCACTCCCAGGCACTCTGACACACCCAGGATCAGAGGTGAGCAGGAACGAACATCTGTCCCAACACTGGGAGTAACTGGGACCAGTAGGGCCAGGCACTTAGGAACCCGCCAGCCTAGTGACTCCGGTTCCTTCCGGTCTGTCTGGGTTAGTGTTCTGAGCAGACCTTAAGCACAAGCTCTGCAGCCAGTCCCACAACACACAGAGAAAGCCACATTTCCAGGTGATCTAACAAGCCCAGGATCCCAGAATCACAGGATCACAGAGGCAGCTTGACTCTGAGGAGTTCTGACATAGCCAGGATCACAGGAAGGACAGGCTCCAGTCAGATTTAGCAAGGGCAGGTAGCACTAGAGTTAACCAGATGGCTGGGGACAAGCATAAGAAAATAACAAAAACCAAGGTCACCTGCCATCTTCAGAACCCAATTCTCCCACCATAGAAAGTCCTGGACACACCATCACATCGGAAAAGCAAGATTCAGATCTAAAATCAC
>NW_022196897.1:102200581-102252963 GCF_008632895.1 Mastomys coucha
AAGAAAATACTAGTAGTGATGTATTTTTAACTATACAGCTAATATGTTTGGAGTTATTTAAAATTTATATTGAGAGAAATGTATTTTCACTATTGCCGTAGGCGAGCATCTACATAAGACTGTTAAATTGATTGTTGTTTTATATTAAACAACTTTTATAATACTTATTTTTATTGTTATAATATTTTATAATTTTTAAGGAATATGACAAAAAAGATATTGTAAGTATTGAAGGGGGTCTATGGGAGAAGCAGTGATACAAAAGGGGAACAAGAATGTGATTCAATTGTATTTAATTAAAATATGTTTTTAAATGTTAACAAATTCAGATAAATTGAAATCATGTAACTTTTCTCATCATAATGCAATAAAAGTTTTTAAAAAAAAGAGGACTGTGCCACTACTGCCTGCCATACTTAATATGCCTCTCTGTTCAGGTTTGCACCCCCACAAAGTGAATGTTTGTATAAAAATGAAACAATGCAGCAATACTTAGCTTTAGAGAAATATTCTACAGCCTGAGATTGATAAATAGAGAAAAAATATCGGCCTTCATTAGTTGTTTTTGACAAAGAAAGCAACATGCACATTTGGTTTGTGCAACAGAAATTACGAGCAATTTCTTCTTTCCCTTCCTCCCTCCCTCCTTTCTTTATTTCTGGCATTTGTTTGCATGCCTTCTAGAAGTTGATGTGTCTGCTGTCTTCCTTAGTCACTGTCCACTTTTTTTTACTGAGATAGAGTATTTTACTAAACCCTAAGTTCACCAGTCAGCTAGTCAGGTTAACCTATCTAGCCAGTTTGTTTCAGAGATCCTGTCACCGCCTCTGAAGTGTTGTGATACAGATGTGCCCTGACATTTATATGCGTGTCTTGGATTCACATTCCATTTGTCTTGTTTGTGGGCTTGTGCAGTAAGCATTTATTCATTGATAAGGCAGCAAATATTAGTTCTTTATGTAGCTCAGTATGAGAAAGAGAGCCTCCTGTTTAGCAAACATGGGTCTGGATTCAGTCCCCATTGCATAATTTTTTTATCAGCATATATTTCTTATGCAGACTTACTTTAAAAATCAACCTGATGTTTTCTAAATTGTTGTAATCGGGTACGCATCAGCTTGCTGCATTTATACTGTTCCACAATGTAATCTACATGATCTGTAAATACAACTTAGGAATGCGTTAAAAATTCTTTATTCAGATGTACAAACCATGATTATTATCTTTGGTTCACTCCAGTTTTATTTGACTTAAAAGCTGCTGACCTAAATGGATAAGCAATACTAGAATGATTTGAGTTTGTGGGTCTTGGAAACACTTGGAATGTGTTATCTTTGTCTTCTGATTGGTAGTTGTGGAAAAATGTGTTCTGTATGCTTGTAGTATAATCTTTGACTCATTAAAACTTCAGAAATGAAAGGTTCATAGACTTAAATGTTTATTTCTAGTAATGGCTGTTTTTATTTTACTATGACATACTCTGAAACCCTTCTGAGTAATGACTGTGGTGGTATATAAGTGCTTCACTGTCAAGCCTTTTTGTTTTTAAACCACATTTCTCTTGCTGCTCTGCATGGGAATTATGAGGCTGATTTGAAGTCAGTATTGGTCCTAGTTACAAAGCTTGTAGCATCTAGTGTATTCCAGGAAATTGTTTGTAGCTGAACATGAAGGGGTTCATGAGAAAGAAGTTCAGGGCAACTGAATGGTAAACATGTGGGGTGAATGCATTTGTGGAGTACAGTCACATGTTTTGAGGTTGTGATGGTTGGGGGCATGATTATGCAATTGAAATTTTTGCTGTAAATGCTATGAGCTTACACCAATAGAATTGCAACTATTAGAGAATATGCACCCCAGCCAAGGATTACTTCCACATAGATGAGACCTCCTTTCTAGGTACTTTAATTCAAAGCACAGAGCAGAACAAGGACACAAAGACAGTGGGGGTTTAAATCCTCACTTAGGCTCTTACACAAGATGTAGTCTTGTCAGTGGGCATTATTGTCCGAATTAAACTTGTCTTGAACCTAGTTTCTCAGGCATAATAGGCTACTGAAGTCTTCAGCGCTGAATGAATAGTTTAATACTCTTAGAAATGAGATTATTTTGTTTCATCGTTTTTGCTGTTGTAAAAGAAGAAAATAAAAGTAACCTCTCTGTCTTCTGACCATGGTGACTTGTTGTGACTCTTCCTTAGGAGCAATTATCCTTGTAGAAATTCTCTCAAACTGAGATCATGCTGTTTCGAAGTCAAGTTGCTTCTTTGTACTTACTGTGACAGTTTGTATATAGTTTGCTTCAAAATACTCCTAGATTTACTTTTAGCCCCTTGCTAATGAGCCTCTAAGTGCCTTCCTTTATTAAATTATACTCATCATAGCTTTATGCATAGTCTTGAGCATACCTCTGTTTTTCTGGAATTGATTTCTAGATATAAACTATGTGGTGCTGGGGGGTACAAACTGCTGTAAACATAGGTGCTTACATTTCCATAAGCTGTGTAGAAGAATGTATTGTATTGATACTATTATTAATGCTTAACTAATTCAGTAGGTAAAAAGTCATGACAGTAGTAATTAATTTCTACTTTGGTGATTACTTAGTAAAGTTGGGCATCTATGACATTCATCTTGCAAATTGCCTTTTCTGCATTTGTCCTCTAATACATTTTGTTTGTTCTTTCAGACAGTCTTGGGTAGCTCAGGCTGGCCTCAAACTCACTCTGTAGCTGGTGATGGCTTTCAGCTTTTCTTTCAGCTTCTAACTCCTGAATTATGAAAATTTCTACTAATAATCATTTTAATTTTAGCTTAGAGTCAAGTTTCTTTTTCCCAGAAAGTTTACTTTTGACTTTAACACTACTTATTGAACAGCCATTGTTTTCACAGATCTGTTGTCTTATTGCCATTCATACTTAATACTTTGAGTACATTTATGTATTTTTCTAGACTACGTTCTTGAGTTTTCACCTCATCTATTTTCTTTTAAAGCATATTATTGGCCATTGGCATGAGAAATGTATTCAGATATTTGGGTGGGATTTATGAGTCAGTGACATAATGAACACATTATATTACTGTGATGCATGTATATTATTACCTGTACATTTGTCTCATCTGGACCACAATATTTTAAATACTACATCTTTATTCTTCCTGTTGACTTATGGGGAGGTTCTAGGGTCCCTCTTCCTGTGCTCTTTTTGAAACTCTATATGTAGCACATACAATAAAAACTCAAGAAAAACATTCCCCTATTAAAACAAAACCTTATTTGTTTAGTACTTACTACCAGCCCCTGAGTTTACAGAGGGTCTCAGAGCTTACAAATGGATCAGTCCAGTGTTGGAATACTAACTAACTTAGCCTCGGTTCCCCAAACAGCTGCTGCAGTGGAGCATCCTGTTTTGCCTGCTCTATAAAGAAGTATATGCTTGTACCTCTTAGAGGACTTTCTGGAACCTTAGGGTTCCCTGCCCTAGAATATTGCTGTGAGAGCTACAGTAGGATGTAAGAGTGATGGACAGCATATATACCATTATGCTGTCACGGAACAGGTCACAGAAGGCAGTGGATAGAGTAGAGATGGTTATGCTGTTACTTCTCTGCTTAGGGTATCTGACGAGCTTTACTGCAGAGGATAGAGTCAATTGAGTGCATAGCTGTACTACTTAAAGACCTGAGCTTCGGAAGCACATCGGCACACAGAGTTTGCCTTTATGCCATTTGATTTTCTGATCAATGTTTTTCCACTTATTAGCTATTTTTCTCAACAGTATTTCATTTACTTGGCTCCCTCCCCACTTTTTACTTTAATCTGCAAGGCAGTGTTTTTCTTTATTTTAGTGTAGATTTTATACTTTCCCTGCTCAAAAGTATTTTTCTTAGTAAAGAGGAGCCTTATTTTTACTATGTGTGAGCTGCTCTGTCTGTATCTTACAGCATTGTCTTCTCACCTGAAAATTTTTCATGCCTTGTGGTCTTTGTCTAAGGTAGTCTTTTATAAGAAGACTCTTCCCCGTTCTTGTTAACACCACTTTACTCTTCCTTTGGCTCCTCTGGGATACAGAGAATCTGGTTCCTGGAAAGACTTGGGTCTCTCAGATTAGAGATGTTTTTCTCTGAATGACTGAAATTGAGAAATGTCCAGCTGTATCATTAGAGGTCTTTCTGGAATCTTGTTTTCCTGCCCTAGAACAAAGTAAACCTAGAAAAGGGACTCTCTATTTCAGTAGCTGTCTTAGGAATGGAGGTTGAATTAATACTGCAACATTTTATTCAATATTGGATATTGAAAATTTCTCTTTACTTAGGATTAAACATCAATAAAATATTTTACAGTCTTTATAGAGACTGATAGATTTGATATGTTAATATACTGATATAAAAGTTGGGGCTTTCTATATTTTTGTTTCATTTTTTTTCAGGGACTGCGCATTAAACATCAACTATCCCAGATAATACTGTGTCAGATGCAGTAGAAAGACCCACTTTACATAGATCGTTGATCCATGTTAATATATAATAAAAAAATTAAATCAATAAATTAGATTATTTCAGTCATAAGTATTAAGAAGGAAAGGAGGTGTCAGTGCTACTTTAGGGAGCAATCATTAGCTGAGACTAAGAATGAAGCATCCAGACAGTTCCTTATTTCCAGAGTCATCAAGTGGAGACAGACACTGGGGTAGAAGAAAGCTGTAGAAGATGTGTGGTTGAAATGAAGGAACATTGGGAGTAGTAAGAAGTTAGACCCTCTTAATGAGTTGGCTGGGCCCTTTAAGTTTTTGGATTTAATGTTGAAAGGTTATATATTCAATACTGAGATGAAAAAAAATCATTAGAGCTAAATTTAGCAACAACATTAGAGTGATAAATTTCTTGTTTATAATGATAATAGATTCTGAAGTGTGCAAGGTTTATATAATTTTTATTGTTTTGAAGTTTTGGACATGATGTCTCAAGCCTGTAATCTGGGTACTCAGCAGGCTGAGTCAAGTCAAGTTGCTGTGTTTTGAAGTAGCCTGGCTATGTAGTGAGTTTCAGGCCAGTCTAGGCTACAGTATCAGATCTGGTCTCAAAAAAAAAAAAAAACAAAAACAAAAAACCACAAACCTATTGCCAGGTTCATACACAAGGGAAAATGGCTAAAATCTGTATATTGCTATTGTTCTAAAAAAATCACTACTAGTTACCTTAAAATAAACTAGAAAGTAGAATGCAACTGGTCTACATTTAAGTGAGCCAATATTTAAGAAACCAGGAGCTTTCACATAAGCAAGATGTCCAACTTTTCTAAACAGATTGAAATCTTCCCAATACTGAGTCTCCATTCCTAGAAGGCAGCAGCTGTAGTAAAGTTATGCTTCCTGCTGTCTATAGCACTGAAATTTTACTCAGCTCAAAGCTGCTTTCTTTGTTCATGTTAACATCTGTGAAACTTACAGGTATGTAGGCCACTGAGAAAATTCAAATGTTTATTTATTGCTGCTAGTTCTTTTTACAAAACAAACACTAAAGAGATTTGGATTAACCAAAAGATTACCAGAATTTGAATTTTATAACTTAATTCATTGTTGAAATATTATTGAAGAAAAAATGTTCCACATTTATTGTGCCAGCATTCAAATTATATTTAAACATAAAATTCACTTACAGAATTTTAAAAAATATTTATTTATTTTATGTATGTGAGTGCTCTGTCTGAATGTACACCTTCATGTGAGAAGAGGGCGCCAGATCTCATTATAGATGGTTGTGAGCTACCGTGTGGTTGCTGGGAATTGAACTCAGGACCTGTC
The DNA here is from genome assembly GCF_008632895.1 of Mastomys coucha. Lineage (NCBI taxonomy): Eukaryota > Metazoa > Chordata > Mammalia > Rodentia > Muridae > Mastomys > Mastomys coucha. The sequence continues at coordinate 102,206,385 of NW_022196897.1, forward strand.
CCTCACTTCCGAATTTTAAGCAAAACCATTGTCTTGACTTTAATTATATTTTAAATTACCTGCTAAAATTAAGTATCATGCCTCCTATCACTTTTAATTTTAAAAGGAGCATTTCTCCCAAAGGTTAGCCTGAGTTACAATCTTTTTCACAGGCTTCTGATTTATTTCCAGAGCCTCTGTTAAATGCATGCAATAATTCCATCAGAGTAAAGCACCTTAGAAATTTGATGGCAATTTATAAACATTATTCTCCTTATGATATTAAAATTAGTTCTTGTGAATACCTTGATAGGAACTGTATATTACTATGTTGGAAACTTAATAATAATGTATTTTGTGTATGTGGATATGTGCATACATATGTAGAGAGACTAGAGGTCAATATCCAGTGATCAGTTTTTATTTTATTTTATTTATTTATTTTTTTTGAGACACAGTCTCTTAGAGAACTTGGAACTTGAGCTAGGTTGGTAGCCACCAAGCCTCAATGATCTTCCCTTTCCTGCTTCCCCAGTACTGGGATCAGTGTATCATTTTATTTTTAAAAATCTAGTTAATTTGATTGCCCAATTGAAAAGAAACATACATGCCATATGATCAGCATGGTCACTCAAGCTGTCAGTCACCTTTGGACATTATTAGCACACATGTAACTCATCTTTCTGTTGCTGCTTAGCTTTGTTGTTTTGGGCCTGTGGTGAGAGGGGCATACCATGTAACAAAGCAGCTCACCTCTTGGAAGGAGAGGTTTTCCACCATTTCCCAGTAGCACCCCAGCCTGGTGACCACGTCCTATAGTACATGGCCTTTAGAAGACAATAGTGATCCAAGCCGTAATACCATGCTGCATGCTTCTGGGTTAGCAGCTTCTCTGCACCTATTGATCTTGGTCCTTACAGGTATGTACTCTTGGAGATCATCCAATTCCTGTAGTTTTTGTCTCACTCTTTGTCTCTTAATGCTTATTCCCCATGAGTTTTGTTAAAAAGAATAGCTCTAGATTTCTACTTTGTAGCTCTTTGTATAAAGACACTGCTGTATTCCCAGGTTTCAATATTAAAATAGTATCAGAATTCAAATAGCATCTTCCTAGCTGTCTTTCTCTCTTTGCTTTCTTCTGGCTGTTCCAAGCTTTCTTGATTCCATTTCTTAGTGTATTTATTCTTAGATTTTCATCATATTCCCTAGCATAGAAGCCTAGAATGAGGTGAAGGTCAGTAAAGGACCCTTAGCTAGAGCCAAATTTAAAAAGAAGCTCAGTTTATTTTAAAGATAAGAAGCCCGTTTGCTTCGAAGCCTTTTTGCTACACTTAACCTCAATTGCAGAGAATGTGTGAAATTTCTCACTGGCATTTGTATACTTTGTCTACACATGGATAGTTGTGGGTTGATATATATATATATATACACTAGAGTGCAAGAGAGTCCTCTGTAACTTCAGCAAAGGAATCCATCAGCCCAGAACTCTGAAGGATTAGATAAAAGGATTAATTTTTGTGCATTGGACCTGGGAGATTGTTCAAAGCTTTATGCTGTCTTTCTTTTTGTGTGTGCTGGGGAATGAAACCCCGGGCTGCTGGCTTGATAGGCACATAGACCACCACTGAGCTACCGAGACTTATTTGAATCTCTATCTTTTGACTTAGGAACACTTATATGTGAAATTAGGTACCAGAAAATAGAAGGCTTAATTTAAGGATCTCTCATTACTGTAGTCTACAAGGGAATGCTTCCAGAAGAGATTGTGTTGTACTACCCAGAGGGTCTATTTTCTTTAAAACAGATCAGCCACCAGACTGTCCTTCAAAGCTTTGATTCACTGGGGGGTGGAGGTGAGCTGGGGCAGGGGGTATGTGCCCTAGCTTTCCATTCTTAAAACCTATCCTGTGCCCTCAGCTGGCCAAATTTTTGAAAAGTCTACCTTGCTCTCTGCTTTGAGACCCAGGATACATATTTGCTATTATTTCAGAGTCTTCTATCACGACCTCCCTTTCCTCCTCTTATTTTTGCCCCTTCCAGGAACTTACTTTTTTGAAACAAGGTTATATGTAGCTTGTGCTGTGACTTGGCTAGGTAGTCAGAGCTGACCTTGGATTCCTGATCCTCAAGTATTAGCATTATAGGTGTGTTACACATGCACACAGCCAGCCTTCATTGATTGTGAAGAATATCTTGTTTGTTAAGAGTAACAATGATTTATAAGTCACTATGAGGAAAATGGGGGGCTGGCAAGATGGTTCAGTGAGTACAGACAGTTGTTACTGTTCCCGGTGACATCATTTGGTCCCTTGGACCTACGTGATAGAAGGAAGAAGTGACTCTAGCAGGGTGTCCTGACGTCCAGGCATGTATAGTGGTACAGGAACTCCCACACAGACATACGCACAAAATAAATGAGTACATCTTAGTGAATATTAAAATAAAAAAATCTGTGTGTGAGAAATGACTGTTTTCTACTTATGTTTATATATCATACATGGACAGGATATCATTAAAATTAATACTATATATAATCAGGCAGAGTCCATGTTCTGAAAACTGATATTAACAAAATGAACTACAGTGATGAAGTACTTATTTAAGTAAGGCATATTTGTTAGGAAGTACCTGTTTATTTAGTGGCTATTTTGTTCTAGATAGCAGTAAACAGTTAAGTAAATCTATTCTTTGTGGAAAATGCCTTTGAGTGGATTTTAGTTCTAGGTGTCTGGATTTTTTCAGCTATGTTATTAGGTGATATTTTGTCTGTTAATGAACAACATGGGGCTGGGAGGACTTAGGCTTGGTGGAAAGCCAAAGTTGTATTCGTCCCTTGTCATGAGTTGAAGAAACTGTCTGTGGGAGTATAAACAGATATTTTGGTTCCTCTGTAGAGCTTAGCTTTTACCTACTTGTGCATCTGCTTACATGGACTCATTTTATTAAACTAATTTAACAACTAAAAGTACAATAAATAAATAAATAAATAAATAAATAAATAAATAAATAAATAAAGCAAGCAGCTGGGTTTTCTTTTTTTGTGCAGACTCCAGATCAGGTTGATGTTTCTTGATTATTTAGTTTGGCTGAAAACAGTCCATTAAGAGTGAATAAATAACATCAGAGGAGTTATAAAAATAGTTAAGATGCAGATGTTAAATACCTAGAGTTCATAAACCAAGCCAAGATCTAAGATTCTATGTAAGTTTGTATATAGAAGAAAAGAACATTCTACTGGAGAAAATAAAAAGGCAATATTGATCCATTTATTTATGAGTACAGTTTCTAAAAAAGTGTTAGAATGCCTTCTTTCTCTGTAGTGTCCTTGTACATTTAAAGATTTTTTTTTTTAAATTTTAGTGTATATATGCCTGTACTACATATATACAGCACTGCCACAGGTAGGATACCCTGGGGCTGGATGTATAGAGAGGTTGTAAGCTGCCATGTTGGTTCTGGGAATGCTCAGCCATCTCTCCAGCCCCTCCCCTTACAGTTTAAAATAAACTTCAGTATTGTACCTATGAATATACTTTCATGTAATTACAGAGCAGTCATCAGAATTGACATAGGCTACTTGAACTTAGTAATGCAGACCAGGATAGCCTTACTGACAACAGCTTTTCTCTCTTTCCTTGACTTGGAGTTTGCTTGGTCACTGCACGCATGTGATTCTAACAAAATTGATTCTGGGTATATTTTACTCAATCTGTTGGTGTTTATGTTTGAAACAACATGCTCACCATATTCAGTGCTGCCCTTTTTAGTTAAGTAGTTTGGATCTGTTTTTTATTGGGCAGTGCTGCAGTAGGACATTAAATTTTCAGTGAAAATTAAATCAATTTATAATGCATTTAGGCGGAAGGGGTATTTAAAATTTCAAAGGTTCCACAGTCTCACAGTTTCTATGTTCTGACCAGCGTGGCCTCTTAAGAGGAAGTTTGCAAACTGCCTTCTGTGGATGAAATGTTAGGATTATTATGTAACCGTGAAAATACCACTAAAGAGTGCTGAATTCTGACTGAATTCTCATTTGGCTGTTTAAGTCACCTTGTAGGACCCACATGCCAAAGTCACTCTTGAAAAGTAAAGAAGAATTTTAGCTACTTTTAATGTCTACTTTATCTGTTTTTGTTACTCTTCACCTATTTAGGTATTTATTGAATACTTGGAGGTACCTCCAAGACTCAGATGTTAGCTGGGCAGCGGTGGCGTACGTCTTTGATCCCAGTACTTGGGAGGCAGAGGCTGGCGGATTTCTGAATTTGAGGACAGCCTGGTCTACAGAATGAGTTCCAGGACAGCCAGGGCTACACAGAGAAACCCTGTCTTGAAACACCCACCCCACCCCCCAAAAAAAAACTCAGGTGTTGACCATGTTTAGAACACCCAGTTGGTGGATTTTAATACCCTCTGTGAGTTTATTCTTAACATTTCCCCCTTGTTAGTCTTTTGATGAATCTGGGTCCCTGCCACTGACTCCATATCTTCCTTGTATCCCCAATCTGATTGCGTTACCCTTTAAGGCTGGCAGCTTACAGCTTACTCCACCTACCTGCACTGAGCACCAAGATGTTATATGGACTCTCAGCATGCATATAGCTAAATATTTGCCCCTACATGAATTTGGTAAACTAAGTGCTTTTCATCCTTGTTAAATGAAGTCATGTGCACAGAACATTGGAGGAGTTCACAGTAACTTCAGAAGTCCTAGAAATTCAGTGTAACAAGTTTTGCTAACTTAGCAAAAGCCACCCTCCAATGTTGAAAGTAAAAGGACTTCTCTTCTCAGGATGATCCCCAAATTTCCTTGAATGGTGATCTATCACTAAATGCTCTTGGCTACCAGCCCTTATAGCCAGGAAGTAGAACAAAGTAGGATACTACTTTATCCTGTGTATATATAAACCCACAGTTGTCATTAAAGTCTAGTAACATAGATAATATAAGTAATAATGACTGAGCAATAATTTCTTTACTAACAACATAGAAATGAGAATAGATTTGTTCCTTCTTCCTAGCTGGCAAAAAGGAATTTCTCAGATAGGTTAAGTTAGGAAAATGGATCAGTGCCTGCTTTGGCTTTAAGGAAGTATTATTAACCACACTAGCCATTAACCATTAAATGTCCATTATCTGAGTCTTGGATTCATACCCTACTTGGTAGAAACATTTACAAAATAATTTCCTCTTCTGCCTGTGTCTTCCTAGCTCCTCTCTTAGGAGGTGTTGAGTTGACTATTTAGTTTCCACAAAACAGCTACCGAGTCTCATGAAATATGCCCAGCATCTTTGGAAGGAGCACATGTTGGGAGTGTGGGAAAGGCTGCAATATCAGCTTATGCTGGAGCAAGTTAGTAAAACATGGGATATTATGAGTAGTAGAGTATCAGTACTTTCAAGTTGATAGAAGATGCATGCACTGTGTAGGGAGCAGTAGGTTTGGACATCAGGGAAGAAAGAGAGCATCTAGATTTGCTCTTTGCTGAGCCAAAGAATGTTCATATTTTGAATTTTGATAGATATTTATAAGTTACCTTAAAACCTATTTACTACCTTATATTTTCATATTTTATCTATCTTCTGAGCTAGTAAGTGCATTGTTGGCATTTGATCATCTCTAATTTACATCATTTTTATTATAACTAAGATTCTTTATTGTTTAAGAAGAGTACCTTTGTTTGTTTGCATGTGTTATTTGTGGCAAAGAGATTGAATAATAAATTCATCATTTTTCCCCTGCCCTCAAAAGGCTCTTAACCCTAAACTCTGGAACTCATAAATATGCTAGCAACTTTCAAAGCATGACTGAAGTTAGCATTGCTATGGAGAGCTTGTCTTGAATTACTACTTAAATGGGCCCAGTATAATCCCATAGGTTTCTAAGAGTGGCATTTTTCCAGCTGTGGAACTGTGATCAGAGAGAATTAATTTCAGGAAGATTCATACAAAAGTAGTATTCCTTGCTTTGAGGAAAAGACGGGGTTGTAAGCTGAAGGAATGTTAATGGTGTCTAGGAGCTTTTTCTTTCCTAGAGGAATGAAGCATTGGCAATACCTTTATTTTTGCTAAGTGAAACTGAACTTTCAAGTCACAGAATTGTATAAATTTGTGTATAAACTACTCAGCTGGCAATTTTTATATCAATACCAGCAGTAGAAAACTCTGTGTGTCTGTGTGTGTGTGTATCTGTGTGTGTGTGTGTGTGTGTGTGTGAGAGAGAGAGAGAGAGAGAGAGAGAGAGATTTTGTTCTTATAAGTTTGCTGCTTAGTTTTTGTTACCTCTCTATTGTTTATGATGTTGTGCTATGTAGTAATATATAATCGAATTTACCTCCTTTTAATGCTCTATAATATTTTTATCTCACCCTGAGTTAGTTCTGGCGTTAATGTTGCCCTACTGCTTTTCTTTGCTCTTTCATCTCCATGCTGGATCAACCTAGGGTCTTGAGAATGCTAGGTGTGTAAGCCAGAGATCCATGTCAGCTGTTTTCATTAATCACTCTCCACTGTGTTGTATGAAACAGGGTCAATTCCGTAGTCTGAAGCTCTGATCCAGATAACTTGGCTATCCAGCAAAGCATAGGGATCCTCACAAGTGCTAGGGTTGTGCCAGGGTTTTACATGGGTGCTTATATGAGACTTAAGTCCTCACACTTACGTGGTAAGCACTCTGTGCACTCATCTGTCTCCCTGTTACTTTTTCTGAAGACAGGATTTCATTATGAGATCCCTGTGTTCTTTATATTTGAGATTATAGAAATCACATGCCAGCTGTCAAAGTTTTTAAGTGTATACTCTGGCATGTTGATGATATTGTCAATTAGAGCTTTGAATGTTCATGCTAAAAAGGTGATTTAGCACCTATTCATCCTTCAGATTAAAAAAAAAAAAAATCTGCTTCTCTTAGAGGACTTTCCAGATGTCTGATGTGGTTAGATGTGCTTCTATTCTGTAAACAATTGGTGACAGATTTAGAAAATTGATTATTGATTTTTAGCTATGGTTAATAATCTTTTACTCAAGGTTTTGAATGGGCCTTGCCTCCTGGATTTCTTCCACAAAACCATAGTAAATACAAAGCAAGACATTACCAGAATATGCATATTAACATTAGAAAGTTAATTTAATCAGATCATTATAAGAACATTTATTAGCCACCTGTGTATGAGTAGATACAGTGCTAAGCATGTTGCATTATGTCTTCATTTATTTCTTACAACACTCTGGTAATAGGCGTTATCTTACTTTATAGGCCAGGAAAATAGAGTAGGGAGAGCCTAGGGTTATCTTACTTTTAACTAACTGGTGGGATTGCCTTAAAACTGTAAACTTTTTTTAAATTGCAAAATACAGTTTTAAAAATTAGAATGTGGAACAGTTAAAAAAATCAGATGTCTGGGACTACAATTCGATTCCATTGATCAACAAAGAAACCAGAAATACAAATTGGATAAAAGACAGCATCTTCAACAAATAGTACTGGTCAAACTGGATGGCTGTGTGAAGAATATAAATATAAATATTTATCACCCTGTAGAAAAACTCAACTTGAAATGCAGGATAAGGCCAAGATACCCTGAATCTGATAGAAGAAAAATAGGAAATAGTTACCCAGGAAAAGGGTACATAGAGTTGACCTGTGGACATGCTGTGGGGCATTTTCTTGACTCATAATTAAGGTAGAAGGGCCAAGCTCACCAAGGGTAGTACCATCCCTGGGCAGATAGTCCTGGGTTGTATAAGAAGCAGCTTCCTTCCATGGGCACTGCTTTATTCCTGCTTCCACGTACCTGTCTTGAGTTTTCCCTTGACTTCCCTTGATGATAGATTATAACCTGTAAGCCAAATAAGCCCTTTCATACCCCAGGTTGCTTCTGGTCAGTGTTTATCATAGCAACACAAGCCATATTAGAACACACAGACATGATATATATACAGATGCATGCATATAAACATCATTTGCTACCTTGGATTGATGGTAACTACCTGAGAAATGGTTTTTTTACCTTTAAACTTACTAGTGTAGAAGAGTAATTGGACTTAGAACTTTCTAACTGTAGTCAGTCCTTAATTTTCTTACTCAAGTGAGAAAATAACTAACCTCAAGATTAGTACAACAAGGTTCTGAGAAGGATCTCTGAAAAACACAGATCAGCCTTCTCCCATGCTTACTGAACTTTGCATTCTTTTATCTCAGTAATGAGTAATAATCTTCCTCATAGTGTACAAGGCTTAATTATTGACTCTTAAGACAAATGTGATGATGCTTGCCTATCACCCCAGCACCCAGGATCTGGGGCAGAAGGTCTCAAGTTTGAGAGAAACCTGGGCTACATCCTGAGATCCTGTCTCACCCTCCCCCAAATAAAGGGGATCTGAGTGATCTCTATTTTTTATGTCTTTACCTGAGAGATGCAAAGCCTCCACAGGAAAGGAAACATAGTTTTTCTTTGTTGTGTATGTATATGACTTTAAAATACTGCTTACCAGTTAATTGAATAGATGAATGAGTTGTAATGTGCTGGTTTTCTCAGTGTGTTACTTTGAATGGTAAGTGTGTGCCTGAATATGCCATAATGAGTACTGTAAAAATAATAATCAAAAAATATTTTGCCACTGTAAGCATACATGGAGTAGGGCATGGACAGCTAATTCTTGTACTGAGCACCCCTTATGGGGTTCTAGTTTTCAATTTGTGCGGAAGAGGGGCAGTTAATTATCTTTTGTGGTTGGAAAATGGTAGTTTTCCTCTCCTGTGTATAAATAACTTCCATATCCTCAAGACTTTCCCTCATGCTTTTCTATTCATTTCCTGTTGCTACTGGAACAAATGACCACAGCCCCGGTATCGTTAGGGCAATAGAAATCGTTATTTTGCAACTTGGGATTCAGAAGTTTAATTAAACTGTTTAGTAAGTTCACATCAAGATGTGTGTCTGTTGATATATTATAGAAGAGGACAGAGGCAGAGGAGAGAAAAATTAGGAAAATAATTTATTTTACAAATGTTAAGGGCAGTCAGACAAAGCATGAACTACAGACAGATGATTACAAATACTTAGGAACACCTGAGAGAAGCCAGAGCAGAACAAGAAATTGTTTTGTGTAGCCATGGTTGAAAATACATTAATTGAAGCTGGGCAGTGGTGGCACATGCCTTTAATCCCAGCACTTGGGAGGCAGAGGCAGGGGGATTTCTGAGTTTAAGGGCAGCCTGGTCTACAGAGTGAGTTCCAGAATAGCCAGAACTACACAGAGAAACCCTGTCTCACCCCCCTCCCCAAAATAAGTACATTAATTGAAAATTTTGTGGTTAAAACTATATGCTATCTCTATAAAAGAAAATACATCTATGGTTAAAGAGCTTTACATTGCAGTACAGGATTGTATTCATAGTTTTTTCCAAGTTATACAAATGGGACATTAAGGATTTTTGGTTTAAAGAGCAAATCCTTAATAGATAATATTCAAGCCCTATCACTAGGATAATAGTTCTTTGTTAGTTAACTAAGCTTATAGCATTCTTTTTAAAATAGTGTTATGTCTTTTGGTGTGGAAGTTCTTTGCTATGGCATGGGAGTGGAGGTCACAGGAAAACTTGGGAGCGTGTTTTCATCTTCTATCACTTGGGTCCTGGGGATGAAACTCAGTCATTCAGCTTGATGGTAAACGTTTTTACCCATTGAAACAGCTCTCTGACCTCTAGGAATGGTAGGTAATAGAATCCAACTTGATTTGTGTAAGAGCAATGTGCATTTTCTAAACAGTTGGGTCATCTCCACCCCCTTTAGCATCTTAAGTAAACTGTAATCTTACTACACTTGTCGGGAAGCAAAACTGCAGTAATGTTCCAGAAAGAAAGATGAAACTAATGCCAGCTAGTTACAGTTGTATATGAGTCAGTCTTGTGCCACGGTGCTTGGTTACTTCTTTTTCCAGTTGCTTAGTTAACAGAATAAATATCAGCTGATAATAACAAGATAAAATAGAGAACTTTAACATGAACAGTAAACTGTGATAGCCATCTTCCCATTGCTGTGAAAAATACATGAGAAAAACAGCTTCGGCGAGCAGTAGTGGCACACACCTTTAATTCCCAGCACTTGGGAGGCAGAGGCAGACAGATTTCTGAGTTCCAGGCTAGCCTGGTCTACAGAGTGAGTTCCAGGACAGCCAGAGCTACAACAGAGAAACCTTGCCTCGGAAAAAAAAGGAAGGAAGGAAGGAGGGAGGGAGGGAGAGAGAGAGGAAGGGAAGAAGGGAAAAAGGAAGAAAGGAACTTTATTTTGGCTTTGAGTTTCAGAGATCTCAGTAGGGGATCACTTGGCTCAGGCACTTTGGGTCTGAGGTAGGGTCAGTAGTATGCCAGGGAACTCACCCCATCCAACAGAGCTGCTTAATTATCCCCTAGTGGCCAAGGAAGCAAAAAGCGGAAAGGAACAAGGGCCTTAAGTGTGTTCTCTGAGGGCATGCTCCTATGACTTACTTTCTCCTGCTAGTCCCACTTTGACTAAGAATGACATCAGCTGAACAGCAAGCCTTTAACATGTAAGCCTTTAGGGGCAGGGTTCTTTTCTAGAGATCACAGGGTTTAAGAGAACATCTTGACAGAGAATTGTAGTCTCCATAACTGTGGGAAATAAATCTCTGTTCATTAGACATTGCTCAGCCTTGTGTGACACTGTGGTAGCTAATTCTACTGTTCTACAGTTGTTCAAATGAGAGCAGAGATAAGATGTTTAGATACCATACTGGTTTTAAATTAAAAACAACAAAGAAACAAAGAAAATCCTTTAGGAATGTAACTAGCCCTGTGACTTTGAGAAGTTCTGAGGAGAGGTTTGGTGAGGATTTAGTTAAAGAGCGAAGTACTCAAGAGTAGTGGTACCCTGTAAAGCCAATGCCATCAGACAGAGCTTCTGTGTAGAGTTATATTGTCTCTCGTGATAGATAGAAATTCATCACTGTCTGGCTTAGAATAACCAGAAAGGCAACTTCAGTTGTAAATGTTTTCTTCTCATCTACTTAAATACAGCATTTACTGTGAGCGAGGCACTGTTTGCTTGCAATAAAGATGGGTACTGTTACTTCAACACTATGGCATAGAAGCTTTGGTATCTTTCCAAAGTCTCAGAGGTAGTATGTGGCCAGACCTACATCTAAGTTAAGGACTTTAACTAGAATCACTTTTTTCTTTTTCCTTCTTCTTCCTTCTTTTTCTTCCTCTTCTATCTTCTCCCCCTTCTTCTTCCTCCTTCTCCTTCCTTCTCCTTCTCCACTCCCCCATCTCCTTCCTCCTACTTCCTTCTTCCTCTTTCTTCCTCTTCTGACAGGTTCTCATTGTATAGTATTGGCTAGCATAGAACTTGCTGTGTTAACTAGACTAGGCTGGCTTCAGTCATGCAAAGTTCTCTTTGCCTCTGCCTCCTGAATACTACTGTTAAAGGTGTGTGCTATCAGTCAGACAGACCTTCATTCACTGTTAAACACAGTACAGGGCAGTATTGTATTTCTTTCTTTTTTTCTTTCTTTTTCTTTTTCTTTTTTTTTTGGTCAAAAGACTTGTATCCAGAATATATAAAGAACTTCTGAAAATAAAAAGAAGACAGTATAATTTTTTAAATGGGCAATCTAGGCATGGTGGCACATACTTTTAATCCCAGTACTCAGGAGACAGGGACAGGTGGATCTCTGTGAGTTTGAGGCCACTTGCTTTACATAACACATGCATTCTGGGCTAACCAGGGCTACAGAATGAGACCCTGTCTTTGAATAAAGAAAGAGGGAGAGATGAAAAGACTTAAAAAGAAGATAGACAAATGGCTAAATGAAATTATGCTAGCTCTTATTAATCTTTAAAGAAATAATTACAAAAGTTAAATTTGAAACATTGAAAACACCAGATATTAGTAGGGATGTGGAATATATGAAGCTCTCATTTTTGGTGAAGTATATAATTTCTACTACTTTGGAAAGCAAATTAACTTTGTACTCGGTTAAACATGCAGATGTCTTGTGACCTAATAATTTCATTTCTAGGTAATTAAGAGAAATGAAAGTATTGCTTGTATAGCTCCCTGTCAGCTACATAGTGAGTTCTAGGTTGGCCTAGGTTACCTTAGACCCTCTCAAAAACAGGAATTAAAGAAAAGAAGATCTGTGTAAGAGCTCGATCATAACTTAAACTGGAATCATCAGTTCCTCTTAGTGTAAGAAATCAACACTGATTCAACTAGAAGACTACGTAGTAAAATTTACAAAATGAACTTCTGATACACTAAAACAATGTAGTGAGTGAAAAAGAAAAGTATGATAACACCCCTAAGTCTTAGCATAGGCCAAACTACATCTTATAAATAAAAACAGAAGGCAATAGAGGATTCTCTGGTGTAGCAGAAATGGTATATCTTAATTTCCATTGGGGTTCTACATACTTTAGTCTGTTTGGGCTCCTGCAACAAGATGAAGCATAACTGGGTCATCAGTAAACATTTCTTTCTTACAGTTTTGGAGGATGAGAACTTCAAGATTAAGCTGTCTGTTGAGAGTTCACTTTCAGGGCCGTAGGTGACTGACTCTTCTTGCGCTCTGTCATCACATTGGGGAGTGGGGGGAATGAGGTATGAGGAATGAATTTGTTTTCTAAGGCTGCTTCATGACCTAAATACTCCACCTTTGGGTTTAGATAGCAATGCATTTTTGAGGGACACAAACACTTGTAACAAGCTGCATGTGTACACATCTAAAGATTTTGGTAGTACCTGTATACTTAAAATGGATGAGTGTTACTGTGTAAAAAGTTACCTCGGTAAGAAGTAATAAAGATTTGCACAGGAGGAGCTGAAGGGGTTACTAAGAAGGGAGAAATTATACTTGACAATTTTTAAAAATTAAGAGAATAGTAGAAAGAGCACCTGAAGCAAAGAGGAGCTTTTGGACCAGCACAGTGCCATAAGAAAAACAAGCAGCTTAAATCACGCAGAGACACATTTAGAAGCATAGAACTGTGGCATAGAACCTCAGCTAATGCTCCTAATTGACACAGACCTAAATCATAGTCAGTATATTTTTCTAAGTTTGCATCATTCATGCAGACTTAGAAAAGATTTATTAATAATTAGTAAAAGTTTCAAAAATAAAGGCTTACATGTTATTTGTATAGGACACAATGCATTATGTGGATTTCCTAGATTTTATGTAAATACTCATTGCTAATTTCGGGAGAACATTATGAAATGGAACTCGTCTCATTTAAGAGGAGAATTTCACAAAATGGCAACATGAAAGGTTTGCACAGATAAGCTTGACTGATGAATAAACAGGACATTTATCCCCCTACTATTTATTAGAATGGTTGAGGCTCCTCATTGGTAGAAGAAAATTTTAAATGTGGGCTTCTAAGCCTAAGCATGTTTATTTCAGAGTTCTGTTTATAATATATTCCAGAACAGTTGGGAACTTAGATGCAATTAATAAATATAGCAATAATTTGTCCTTGTTTTAATGTTGAAGCAAATGTGTATACACATGGTCTAGGTGACATATTTTCTATGGGACCCATGATGACATGTACAGGGTGGTCCAGATATGCTCTCTCTACCGAAATGAATTGAAATAGGAGTCCTATAGTCTTATTGTGGGCTGAACCTTCAAAATAAAGAATAACCTGTAGTTTGTGAGTTTCCCCTTAAAGTTAGATTTTTTTCCCCCATGTATTATTATGGACGTAGGTAACATATACACAGTAGTTACTACATAGTAATTAATATTGTCTTTGGCTTTTCAAACAAGACCAACAGATTGGCTTTCTTGTTGTTTATGGAAGAGCTAATTCCTGATCTTTGCATCTGTTTTAGTAATAGTTATGCACGAGTGCGAGCTGTGGTGATGACCAGAGATGACTCAAGTGGTGGATGGCTGCCACTCGGAGGGAGCGGACTGAGCAGTGTCACTGTCTTCAGAGTCCCTCATCAGGAAGAGAATGGCTGTGCAGACTTTCTTATCCGTGGAGAGAGACTCAGAGACAAAATGGTAACGATTAATATGGCTGTCACTGGAACTTTAGGCTATTTTCTGAAAAAATGAATTATCTGTTTAAAATTCTCACTGGTACATTACTTATGAGGGAATTAATTTTACCTGTGACTCATTGACTATTTCTTGGAAATTGCTTTTATATTTATGTTAAAGACAACAATATGTAACTGTTTTTAAATGACAGTAATGTACAAATATTGCAAGGGGCTGCCACTTTATTGTTTAGTTTAACTCACGAACGTTCACAAGTAGCTCTCTACTCTCCCTCATATTTTCTTTGTTCCTTAGGCCAAAAATCAGCAACTCCTAGTCTGAAAGGCAGATTCAGGCATGCCACCTGTTCTTTTTATTGGTTTTCATTCAGACCACAAGCTAATGATTTTGGGGGGAGGGATGCAGGGAATTATTTATGTTAAACATTTTCAATGAGTTGATCCCTGTAACCTCAACTGCTAGGAATCCAAGGCAGGAAGAATCATGATGAATTTGAGGTCAGCCTGGAACACATGGTTCTAGGCTACCTTGACCTGACCTATACAGTGAGGCTCTATCTCAAAAAACAAGGGATGGTAAGGTCAAAGAACTATACTTGACTCATAAAATTAGGTGAAATCAAATTTTAGGGTCCATAAATAAATAGTTTTTAATAAAAAAAATGAATTTGTATTTATATATATAGATGTTTTGCTTACATATTTGTCTGTTCACTACATCCATATCTAGTGCCTTAGGAAGCCAGAAGTTGGTATTGGATTCCTTGGAACTAGAGTTACAGATGGTTATGAGATGCTATGTGGGTTTTGGGAATGAAACCCCTGGTTCTCTGGAAGAGCAGCCTGTGTTCCTAAGTGTTGTGCCATCTCTTCAGCCCCATGCCAATTGTTTTGAGTTTAGCTGAAGTCATTCATTTATATTTATTACTGTTTTCATGCTATAAAGACAAGACAGTAGTAGCAACAGAGGCCTTAAGTGTATGTTCTTCTGCAGAGAAGTTGCTTATTCCTTCTCCATAGACTTTGGGGGGGGGGTGTCTCAGGTTCTCTTCCTTAGTTCCCTATAAGTCTTTTTAGCTGCATAAGATTACCTACTGGCCAATCTGATTCTTAACACAATTATTTTCTACCTTTGTTTATGTTTTTTATATAAAAGTATTGTAAATGACAGTCTAGTGCTTGATGTTAGTTGTCATTTTTAATTAGGGTTGAAGGCTTATTCTCTCTTTATCTGAGAGTCCAAAACTGCAAAGTATCTGAAGTTGAATAACATTAATGTCATTCTTGTATCAAGGAAATAGCATATACAAAGAAGCAAAATAGAAATAATGTTGAAAATTCCTTAGTTCCTTTAAAGTAACGAGAAGCCCTTTAAATATATTTGTAGATGAGTTCATAAGCCTATTTAGACTCTGCTAGTTTTATCAGAAATATTTCATATTTAAATCATTTTTTAATGCAACTGGGATTTGGACTTAATAATGTTTTCCACTGATGAATCATTTCAATAGCATAGAAAGTTGGAAAAGTAAACTTTGGCCAAATCTCTCCCATGGTTAGAATTATCCTAAGTGATCTTGAAATACTCGTAAGCCCATTGTTTTGTGGGCTTATAATTACTTCCTAATGTTACACATGGCACAATGAATTACAGCTCACTAGAATATACTCAGTTTTGTGGAAAACTCCAGTTGAAATCAGAGGATAATAGAATAAACTTATAAGGTTTCAGAGGTCGTTCTGTACCCACACAGAATGGTGTCTGCACATGAGATGCCATTTGAAGCTTGGAGACACTAAGTAGCCACCATACTGCTGTTGTAAGTAGTCCTAGAGGAGAATGTTTCTCATTTGATAACTGGGTTTATTGAAAAATAAGTTGTAGATGTTTCCTGTGAAAACTTTAGTAGTAAATATTTTTTAAAAACTAGTCAAATATGGAATTAAAATTGGAGAAATGTTTGCTAGTAAAACCAAATTATGGAACCCAAACACTATAATTTGAAGTGAGGCTGCATTGAGTTACCTCACATTGATGGAGACAGTGAGTGGTCAGCATTTGACTTTACAATACAAGTACAGGAAGTGAACCTGAGATTCAAAAGAACAATCTTATTTCCACTGATAGGAAATGAGAAAGAATGAGAAGAGAGGGAAAGCACATAGCAAGCGCAGTTCCTGCTCCTGGGACAGAGAACCATCCACAATGGAGGTTGGGGCAGTAGCACAGGGATTTGCAGGGACTAAGTTCAGTTTCAATAGCTTCCTGCTTGATTCTTAGTTGGTAGATTTTTAGGCAAACATACTTTCTTATATTATCATAACTGTATGTAGAGAATTTAGATCTTGCTGGCAGTACTTCTCCTCATTGGCTATTACTTTCTTATAAAGTGCGTTTTTCCTCATTCTTTGAGAACTGTAAATGATTTACCTTTAAGACATATAGATATATTTATTCAATCCTTTTCACACATCCATAAATATTACTATCTTTTTATCATTCCTTTTAAAGTTCTTCTTGCAATCTTTTCCCCTTAGGCACTGAGTAGAACTTTATGAATATTTGGCACTACTGATGATTAAAGATAGAGAGAGGTTCTGGTGTACATAGAAGTATAATATTGGCTGATACCTGGAGATGACCTTTATTGTAGACATAGCACTTTTGTATTTCTTACCTGCCACCAGAATTTGATAATGTAATTTTAATGAAGTTTGATTTAGAATATATGTTATAGATACTAAATTATGTTGAAGTAAGTGTAGATTATTAATGTTACAAAATAATGTGAAGGATCCTCTGTGTATCCTTTTCCCAATTTTCCTAGTGATAACATTTTCTAAGACTATATTATCATATTATTCTAGAATATTCATACAATCACACAAACACTTCTGTTTTATCCTTAGTCATTTATTATTTAGAGATATAGAGTTTAATCACATACATTAACTTTCACAGGCAGATACAAAGCAGTTCAATGACTCCTTCCTGTTGATATTTTGTAGCCATATACATATCCCTCCTAGCCTGACAAGCACTAATTTGTTATCTGATTCTATGATTTCTGTCATTTCCAAAATGTTATAAAAGTGGAATTGTAAGTATTCAATCTTTCAGGATTGTCTCTTTTTAATTCAACATAACTCATCTTAAGAGTGTGTCCTTTTTATTTTTAGTATTTTGTAACCTGTAATAGTTTTTTGGGTTTTTTTTGTTTTTTTTTTTTTTAATTATTGACTTGTAAAAGTAAGATTTCTGGGTTGTTTCCGGATTGGGCCATTTCATAGATAAGGCAACCATGAATATTTGTATGTATACATTTTACTGTGTCTTTGTGGATATAATGTTGCTTTTTCTAGGATAAATGATCAAAACTTAATTTGCTAGGTTGTGTGATGTTCACTTGTTTAATGGTATAAGAAGTTGCCAAATGTATGTTGAAAGTGACCATGCTGTATTAAATTTGCTCATTCGGTACCTAAATGTTCCCAGCATTCTTGTTAGCATTTCATGGACTCGCTTGTTAATTTTGGTAGTTAGATATCTAGTGAAAAGTCATTGTAGGGTTAATTTGCATTTCCATAGAGACAGATCGTGTCTTCTCTTGGTGCCATATCTGCTCTTTTATCCATTTCCTTTCTAGACTGCTTTTTTCTACTGAGCCTTCAGTGCTGATTCTGTATATTCTAGAGGCTAGGAATATGGACTGTGTACATGCTTTCTCCCAGCCTGAAGTTTATCTTTTTTAAAATTTAACAAACTCTTGTAGAGCTTTAAATTTTGATAAAGTTCAATTTATCTTTTTTTTTCTTTTAGTAGACTGTGATTGTAATGTCAAATCTATGAACTCTTCTCTAACTATGGTTTCTGAGTCTATATCCTGTAATTTGTTCTACGAGGGTTATAGTTTTATAGTTTATATTTAAACTCGTGGTCCATTTTTTAGACTAATTTTTAGTTAGTCAGGATTCTCTGTTTTAGGGCAGGAAGACTGTGGTTGGTTGTTCTTCTCTGCAGCATTTCTTGAAAAGGTTGTCCTTCTCCCTTGAGTTGCCTTTCTGTCTCCTTTAAGATGAGTCAAGTATGATTTTGTAGGCTCTCTCTCAGGACTCTCTCATTCTCCTGCTCTGCCAGTCTTTTGGCAGATGCTGTATCCTGTGCTGCTGTCCTGTGCATCAGCACAAAGACCTAAGAGAGGGAGTCCTCCCACTGTGGTTTTCTCTTCTTAGGATTGTTGTAGGTCCCACAGCCTTTTCCTTCTATGTAATTCTAAATGCTGATCTTTCCTATCTCTAAGAGGCCTTCCTGGGAACTTCACAGGAATTGTTTCTGTTGAAGCATCTGAAATCTATTTGCTTAGATCTCTCAATTCTTTTTTTAAAATTAATGTCTATTTTTATTATATTCAACACAATATATATTTTTATACCAATCATAAAAAGGGTGGACATGTTATTAAATGAATATAAATAGATAAAAGTCTTTTTGTTTTTAGTAGACTTTAAAATCTTGGCTCTTATTGTTGTACTAACCCAAAATAAGAACAATTTTTAGACATTGGAGTTCATTGTAATAAGACTGTACTTCAATGTCTCTCACATCACCAAAGGATTTTAAACTTAAGAGTTGACAGTTCTGCTGCACCAAGGAATGAATTGTAGGCACGATATTTGGATACATATTTCCTGCTATGGTCAAAGCTATTTGACTTGAGTGATTGTCTTCATTCTCAGCCCACAGGGAACAGGTTACATTCATTTAAGAAATGGTGTGTGTATTAAGATGGACTGTCCATGAAGTCATTCATTAATTGTTTCAATGAACAATGGTTCTGCTTGGAGGGTGGCACAGACATTAGGTGAGGGTAAGATTCTGGTTTATTGTGATGATTTTGAGAAGCATTCATCTCAGAGAAAGAGTAACTTATAAGTTCCTCTTCCTCAAAATTGATAGAATAATTATAAATATCAAGCAAAACATTCAGTATCACTTTTTGTTGTTCTCTTACAAGCCACTTCCCAAATTAATTGTCTATATTTCTTGTGACTGTATAAATAATTTTGAAATATGTAAGCTGTTCTGAAAACCATAATGTAGTGTAAGAACATCAAATAAACAATCCTACTAATAGAGAGGCTGAAATAGGAGAAGCCTGATTTCAAGACCATTATGTGGTACATAGCAAGACTCTGTCACATTCAAACAAGCAGAAAGTTTATATGGATTGTACAAAATTGGACCTATTTCTCCAGTTTACAAATTAGAGAGACCACTGGATGACAGCCAACGAATTTCAATCAATTAGGGTATGTTATAATATTAATTTTTATTTTAAGAGATATTAAGGAAAAGTGATTGTTACTTCCTGTTATTTTTGTTGTTAGGGTTTGTGTGCGTTTGTTGAAAGATTACTTTCTTCCTTTTTCCAGGGTGTAGTTTCCCTCCTTGTGTTGTTGTTTTCCATCTATTATACTTGGTAGGGCTGGATTTGTGGAAAGATACTGTGTAAATTTTGTTTTGTCATGGAATATCTTGTTTTCTCCATCTATGGTAATTGAGAGTTTTGCTGGGTATAGTAGCCTGGACTGGCATTTGTGTTCTCTTAGGGTCTGTATGGCATCTACCCAGGATCTTCTGGCTTTCATAGTCTCTGGCGAGAAGTCTGGTATAATTTCGATAGGTCTGCCTTTATATGTTACTTGACCTTTTTTCCCTTACTACTTTCCACATTCTTTCTTTGTTTAGTTCATTTGGTGTTTTGATTATTATGTGATGGGAAGAATTTTCTTTTCCGGTCCAGTTTATTTGGAGTTCTGTAGGCTTCTTGTATGTTCATGGGCATGTCTTTCTTTAGGTTAGGGAAGTTTTCTTCTATAATTTTGTTGAAGATATTTATTGGCTCTTTAAGTTGGGAGTCTTCACTCTCTTCTATACTTGTTATCCTTAGGTTTGGTCTTCTCATTGCGTCCTGGATTTCCTGGATGTTTTGGGTTAGGAGCTTTTTGCTTTTTGCATTTTCTTTGACTGTTGTGTCAATGTTTTTTATGGTGTCTTCTACCCCTGAGATTCTCTCTTCTATCTCTTGTATTCTGTTGGTGATACTTGCATCTATGACTCCTGATCTCTTTCCTAAGTTTTCTAACTCCAGGGTTGTCTCCTTTTGTGATTTCTTTTTTGTTTCTAGTTCCATTTTTAGATGCTGGGTGGTTTTGCTCATTTCCTTCACCTGTTATCCTGTAATTCTTTAAGGGATTTTTATATTTCCTCTTTAAGGGCTTCTAGCTGTTTACCTACCTGTATTCTCCTATATTTCTTTAAGGGAGTTATTAATGTCCTTCTTAAGGTCCTGTATCATCATCATGAGAAGTGATTTTAGATCTGAATCTTGATTTTCCAGTGTGATGGTGTATTCAGGACTTATGGTGGGAGAATTGGGTTCTGATGATGCCAAGTAACCTTGGTTTCTGTTGCTTATTCTCTTACACTTGCCACCTACCATCAGGTTATCGCTAGTACTACCTACTCTGGATATATCTGACTGGAACTCGTCCTTCCTATGATGCTCGTTGTGTCAACTCCTCAGAGTTGAGCTGTCTCTGTGATTCTGGGATCCTGGGATCCTGAGATCCTGGGTGTATCAGAGCTCCTGCATGTCAAGCTGTCTCTGGGGCCCTGAGATCCTGGTATGACCAAGCTCCTGGGATCCTGGGCATGTTAGAGCGCCTGGGAGTGGAGCTTGCTCTGGGTGTTGTGGGACTGGCTGCGGAGTTTGAGCCAAAGGTCTGCTTAGGGCACAGGCCCAGACTAGAAGGAACCTGTGCCACTGGTCTGGCAGAGTTCTGCATGCCTGGGTACTGCTGGTCCCAGTTACTCCTGATGTTGGGACAGATATTGTGTCTTTCTCACCTCTGATCCTATGATCCTAGGCATGTTAAAGCACCTTGGAGTGGAGCTTCCTCTGGGTGTTGTTAGACTGGCTCTTCTCAATTCTTAAAATTAAAAAAGAAAAAGCAGATTTATTTTTTAAATTTGATGTTAAGTTCTTTTGTTTTCTGATTTTCTTATCTGCTAAAATTTTTATGTTCCAAACTCATTTTAAAAATTCAGCCTTGGTTGCCCCACATAGGCTCTGCACCCCTTTTCTACCATCTTACTCCTATTCTCCTGAAACCTAGACCTGTATGTATGCAAAATGAGTTCCCTTGTTTTCTACCCTATACTCTAGTATGTAGTTATTTCCCTGTCATTCTTAAGGTTGTCTGATTTTCATGCTGATTCATTAGGCACTTAAAAGTAGTTGTATATTTCACTGAAGAATTAGGTTATTTTCTAGAGAGTACAGTCTGTGTGATTTTTTTTTTTTAATTTTATTTTATATATATGAGTATACTGTAGCTGTTCAGACATACCAGAAGTGGGGATCTGGTCTCATTACAGATGGTTGTAAGCCACCATGTGGTTGCTGGGAATTGATCTCAGGATCTCTGGAAGAGCATTTAGTACTCTTAACCACTGAGCCATCATTTCATCCCTGTGTGGTTCTTTGCCAAGATAGATTTTATGTTGTCAGTAAATTCACTTAAATGTTATACATCTTAAAGATCCCCTTTCGGTTTTTCAAAACAGGGTTTCTCTGTGTAGCCCTGGCTGTCCTGGAACTCACTCTGTAGAGTTCCAGGCCGGCTTCGAACTCAGAAATCCACCTGCCTCTGCCTTCCAAGTGCTGGGATTATAGGTGTGTGCCACCGCTGCCCTGCAAAGAACGTCTTCCATGTATTTGTTTGTATGTGCAGGTGGCAGATGAAGCTTTAATGGTCTTATCCAAATTGACTTTATCTTTCCTACTTGAAATCTATTTTCTAGTTCTCCACTTACTTTTTCCATTTTATATGATCCAAGATCTTGCTCAGGGCATGGCCCTATCCACAGTTGGGACAGCTCTTCACTCAATAATGTAATCAAGTAAAGGCTCAGTCCTTTCTCCATGTGAATTTAGATTCTGTAAAGTTGAGAGTTAACACTAATTCAGTAATACTCTGAATACTTTGTGTGTTACCTCAGTTATTTCTTCAAAGTAAGGTGGGCAGTAAATAGAGATAGCATGAGATCCAACTGCTCTTGGGGTCAAGTCCCACAGACCTAACAAGTTAGTTACTGTTTCAAATTTCTTTTTCACCATCTTTCTTAATGTTTGGAAGTGTGAACGTTATATTTTTGTGTATTCTGTTTTTTATAACTCAGTATTGTTATTTTGGACACTTTACTTAAAAGTATTCATGCTTATTAACTTTATATGATAAGTATACCTGAGTGGATTTGGAGTCACTGAGGGAACACTTCTGGGTCTCTGAGAATGTTTCCACAGAGGTTTAATTAAGGAGGAAGAACAATAAACACAGAGTGTGGGCCACACCATCCTGTGGGCTAGGGACCCAGGCTGAAGACAAAGGACCAAGTAGATCCAGTATTCATCTTGATGTCCTTCCTGAGTGTGGACTCAGTGTGTGTGACCAGCTGCCTCCTGCCACCATGCTGTTTTTCCTGCCAGGATGTGCCTTACTCCTCAGATTGAGTCAAAAACAACCTGTTCTTTCTGTTACCTCTCTCAGGCCTTGTAAGAAAATGGCTAATATACTACCTTTTCCTACTTCCTTTTAATTTTTAACTCTGCATAATAGTACAGGGACTTTGTTTTTCCTCTTTTTATTTAATACTGAATTTTAATAAATTCATAGTAGTAGGATATTTTTCATTCCAGAGTTCAGTACAGTTTTTATAATTAACATCTATTTACTCTTAACGGAAGAATAGGGATAATACATTTTTACTTTCTAACATGCATTATTAATAATCAAGAGTTCAGCAGGCAGTGGTGGCACATACCTTTAATCCCAGCACTTAGGAGGCAGAGGCAGGCAGATTTCTGAGTTCCAGGACAACCAGGGCTACACAGAGAAACCCTATCTCAGAAAAACAAAACAAACAAGCAAAAAAATCAGGAGTTCAAAAAGATAGTGATGACTTTTTAATTTGTTCTTTTCAAACCAGCCACATTCTAAATGGATCAGTCACATATCAGTTAGGGGTTATTCTTGAAAAAGGCTGAGAGCTCCCATATTAAAGACTTAATATGTGATCCTAGAACCTTATATTAGAAATTTAAAAAATGTTATCAGACATGATTAGAATATGGACTGAGGTAAATGACATAATTAGAATTAAAACTGAGATAAAATGTCTCCATGTTAAGTTTAATTGCTGTGTTGCGTACAATGAACAGCATTGTCTTAAATACTTCCAAGTATTCAAGAGCAGTGGGACATCAAATTATAGCCTCCTTAGTGCAGTTCAGATAACATGAACAACAGTGTTCGGTGAGGGGTGCACTTAAGTGGCAGACTACTCACATACCACGTGAGGCCGTAAATGTAGTTCCCAGCACTGCAAAAGTAGGCAAACAGATAAAATGTATAGAGAGAATGTTAAAGATAAAGTAAAAGGGAGAAAGGAATTTTACCTGTTGTTACTTCCCTGAAACCATTTCAGAAAAACAAAACAAAACAAAAACCCCGAAAAAACAAAACTGTGTTATCCTACAAATTACATGAAACTATTACTCATTCATTATAGGATCCATTCAATACTATTATTATGTTTTTAAAAATGAGTATTTTCAAAATGAGGAACCAGAGCTTTGAAAAGTTATATAGCCAGAGCTAGGCACAGTGGCACATATCTTTAATCCCAGCACTTGGGAGGCAAAGTCTGAAAGCGTGAGGCCAGCCTGGTCTGCCTGAGAAGTTTCAGGCCAGTCAGAACCTTCTCACGAAAACCTCGTCTCAAAGGAGAAAAAAAGTTTTATAGCTCAATTGCTGTAATGGCAGATAAGTGATGTGCTTCTGTAATGGATCTCTAAATGTAGAGAAGCAATGGCTAGAAGATAGAATCAGTGGTGGAGGACTTGTCTAGCATGCACAAGGTCCCTTGGGTAGATCAAAGAAACATGAGGAGATGGGGGATGATTTTTGAAATTTGTTAATACCACTTCTCTCATGTCTATTCCCCAGATTCTCTCAAAAATATTTCTAAGTATATTCTTCTAAGAGTTTTGTATGCAGAACTGTGTTTATTCTTTTAAATTACAATATAAATATACATTCTGTTTACATCCCGTATGGTCTTTTTGATCCCCTCTTAGTCCCTTTATCAAGTTGACTTGGTGAAGATTATAATCAAGGCCTCAATTTATTTAAGATGGTTCACTTTACTTACAGTCCTCAGTGTTTATTAAAAGCTCCATTAGATGCATTTTGTATGTTCATTAACTTTGGCACCTGACTCTGCAGGTGGTTTTGGAATGTATGCTTAAGAAAGACCTCGTCTATAATAAGGTCACTCCTACATTTCACCACTGGAAGATCGACGACAAGAAGTTTGGCCTTACCTTTCAGAGTCCTGCTGATGCCAGGGCTTTTGATCGAGGCATTCGAAGAGCTATAGAGGATATTTCTCTAGGTAGGTTTCATTATAAATATTTCATATTTATTACTATATATAAGTAGTAGATATTCTCTTCTTGAACTTTGACCCAAAGTAGTTGCTGTCCTTTAAAGGGTGTTTAATAATAGAAAAAAAAATGTTCTAAGAATAACAATCAGTCTGTGGTAAGACTCAAGAGTAGTCAACATCATGCCTGTTAGCCCAGTGCTCAGGAACTGAGGCAGGGGATTGAGAATGTGAGATCTTCTTGTGTTGGGGTATTTAGTAAGCTTGTATTTTAAAAAACCAAGCTGACAGAGAGTAGGGGAGTACAAGGTGGTGGTTTCAGAAAATTTGAAGAAATATAAACTACTTACAAGAAAACTAGATATGAGCATGAAAATGCCTAATGCTAAGTATGTTTTGATACTGCGTGAAGCTGTTTAATTTTGGCATATTTTTTAAAGTTCTCAGTTGATTATGTTTTTAGTTAAGTTTTATAAAACAAGTATTTTAAAGAGAAAACTATTATTCATAGCTGTTAAAATGAAAGTGATATATTTCATATTTTGGGTTGACTTTGAAGCCCTTATTTATGTACTTATACGAGAATACTTCAAGATGGAGTAAACTGAGTACACGGTGCTGAGCCAGTTTTATGTTTAAGGAGGAATTGCACATGTACCTCACCAGGATAGTATTGCAGTGCTCCTGTCTTATTAAGCATTAAATGTCATTATTATTAGCAGTGTTCTCTTTCAACAGATTTACTAAATTTCTGTCACTTAGTTTTTTTATCCCAAAAAATACATTAAACTACTTTTTATAAAGGTCACATTCCTTATCTCGTGCCTGCTTTGTGCTAGCCATGTCTAGAGCATAAATACAGAATATTCTGCTACCATACATCATTTTACATTTATTTATTATAACTAATGGCACTCTTTAACACCATATAAGCTTTTGCAGACATGTGTATGCCCAAGTCAGTCAGTTGGGCCTTAACTGCCCATAGTAAATTAAGACTGACTTCTTTTTTAACTTGAGCAGCTGAAATTCTGATTCTGAACACATGTTTTTACTGGTTCAGACAATTTAGAAAAAAGATTGAATTAGTTACATTTTGACATCACTAAACAACCAGAGAAATATAATACAGCTAGCCTGCTTGGCCATGAAAGAAAGTAAGTGGGAACTTGCCAAGAGATGATAGAGACAGTCACTTTTTATTCTAACCAAGGAGGAAATGCAAGAATCTGCTATTTGAATTTGTTGCCAGGCAATGCAGAAGTCAGTCAGTCCCTGGTATTTGTAATGCCATCGTCTCAACCATTAATACTAAAATATAAGGCAAATCTATATGCTATGTTTAATTAAGTTTGGCTTCTTTCCTTAGGGTGCCCAACGTCAAAAACTGAGGCTGAAGGAGGAGATGATGATTTACAAGTAAGTGGTTTGGCTTGAAAGGAATTTTAAAACATCAGTATCTGTAAGAAATCACTAGAATTCATAAGTAAACAACTCACAAATTTCAAAGATCCTATATTTACCTTAGTCTTCCAGATAAGTAGAACCATGTCACAGAAAAGTTTGTTTTTTTATAAGGAGTTGTAGAAGTTGCAAGTCTGAAATCCTTAAAGTAGGCAGGTTGACATGCTGGAAGAACCCATGGACGATCCCATGCTGCATCATTGAGCTGGATTTCCAGACCCCTCGGGACATCATCTGTGTTGATGAGGCCTCCCACACTGAGGGAAGTCTCCTTACATATTACGTATTGATTACATACAGTCATGTCCAAAGCATAACCTGTGGCAAACTTTAGATGAGTGTTTAGCCAAACAACTACATACCATATGTAACTTGGAAAGCTGACAAAATTAACAATGCACACCTTTCCACTTAAGAAAGTTTACAGAAAAAGGAATTGCAAATGGTTAGTAGCATTATAGTTAGGAGGATGGCAGCCATATACCTCCGTACCAACAAGTCCACAGCCCTGGCTTATGCAACAGAAGAACATTCCAGTGAAAAATTGATTTGGCTTAATGGTATTTTAAGTTTGTACATCTTTACTTTTGTACATCTGTGTTGTCCCCAAATTTCTGACTCAACTTATGGCATGGAAACTCTTTTAAGCTGCTTTGTTTTTGGAAGCATCTTATATAGTGAAGTTAAACCTTCCTTAAAATGAGTAGAAAGGGAAGCCTTATTTATATTGTTTGTGTGTGTGTGTGTGTGTGTGTGTGTGTGTCTGCCTGCATGTGTCTGCACAGTATGCATAAGGGGGCCTGGGGAGGCCAGAAGAGAGAATCAGCCTTTGGAACTGAAGTCACAGACTGTCATGTGTGCGTGTATGTGTCTGCCTACATGTGTCTGCACCGTATGCATAAGGGCCTGGGGAGGCCAGAAGAGAGAATCAGACCTTGGAAGTGAAGTCACAGACTGTCATGAGCCCCCTTGTAGGTCTGCTGGAGCATAGCACAATATCAGTACTCTGAACAGCTGAGCTGTCTTTCCAGCCCCAGGATAGCACTATTTTAAGAATCCATGTCCAGGATTGAAACTGTAAAAGAGAATTCTTAAATTCACTGTAACACTATAGTATCTAGCGATATGCCAGAGTTTTAGAGAATGAATGAATGGGGGGAGGAGTGTGTGTGTGTAATAGGGAACGTGTACCACAGTACACATGTAGAAGTTAGATGACAACTTTTGGGACTCAGTTCTTCCACCATGTGGATTCTAGTGCTTGAATACTTGTCATCAGGGTTGGTGGCAAGTTCTTTTATCCACCGAGTCATCTTACTGGCCCATGGTTAATTAATTTCTTACAAGTTGTTTTTTGACCATCTTTTGTAGAGACAACTAGAATATAGTTTAGAAGTATAACATATAACCTGTTACTCAATTTTTTAGCCAAGTAGAAGTAAAAGATTATCAGATTTACATGAATATTTTGAAAGGATTAAATGTCAAAGCAGAAACCTCGATTTTGAATATTCATTAACTTGTTCAACAGGTACTAAGATCTCTGCCATATTTGTTAGATACAGGATTGTTTGGCAAAGCATCTTCCTGTTCTGAGCACTTTACTGTCTTTGTAATTGCCAGGAAGCTATGGGAAGAACTTACTTTTCTTTTTGGTTTGTTTTGTTTGTTTTGTTTCTTTTTTCTTTTTTCTTTCTTTGTTTTTTTGAAACAGGGTTTCTCTGTATAGCCCTGGCTGTTCTGGAACTCACTCTAGACCTGGCTGACCTCAAACTTAAAAATCCACCTGCCTCTGCCTCCTAAATGCTGGGATTAAAGGCATGGGCCTTCACTGCCTGGCTAGAATTTACCTTTCTTTTATTTGTTTTCTTTTCTTAGACTTTTCTGGTAAAACAATTAAGGTTTTGTTTGCTTTTGTTTCTTAATTCTGGTTTGTGTTTGAATGTCATTTGTAATGCTTTTTCATCCAGATAAGACAGAACATTGGCAGTTTTAATTAAGACAAACTTAATTGAAATAAACACAAAATGTGCCTTGTAACAGGCCTGAGATTGCACAGAGAAAAGATCTTAGGTGCCATGCTTCTGGGCAGGAATAAGACCTAGCTGTCAGAAGTCAAAAGGCTCACGGTTGTTTTACTGTTGAGAGGCAATCAGTCTTAATCTTCTTTAAAAAATTAGATACCATAACCAAAATGACTAAAAAGGCTTTCGTTTACATTAATTGGATAAAATAATCTTCACACTGTGGGTTGTGAATTGTTGGTGTGCTGATTTAGAAAGATGTTACTTTTAATACACTTCTATTTGAGAGTTGTATACCTGCCTGGCTGGCCTTTAGTCTGTGGAAGTGTTTCCATATATTACACACAGCCATCATCTCTTAGACGATCATATAGCTCTAAAAGTTTCCAAAGCTTGTGGGGTTGCATTTTATTAGCTATACTTCACATACATTTTTATTCAAAGTTTCTTAAGCTTTATTTCTTTTTATTCTGTGCATATTGATGTTTTGCTTGCATGTATGTCTCTGAGGGTGTCAGATCCACTGGAACTAGAGTTGTGAGCTGCCAGGGAGGTGCTAGGAATTGAACCCAGGTCCTCTGGAAGAGTGCCAGTGCTTTTAACCCCTGAGCTATCTCTCCAGCCCTTTGTTCAAGTTAAAGTAAAGTGTATCTTGAGCTAGAATCTTAGAAATAGGTTTATCAAAAAGGGTTATATGAAGATTTATATGATAGCAAGAACTATATAACTATTTTTTATTATCTCAAAAATAGATCTATGAACAGTAAATAATCACTGCAAACTTAAAAGTACCTTTAAGCCAAATTAACTTTTCATTGGGATATTTTGTTAGATAAGCTAGGACATGGACTGACTTTTCTGTATTATTATTTTTCAACAGATATTATGTCTTGACATTTTTATATCCCCTCTCTACTGTTTCATCATAACTACTATGTTATGGTTGCTTAAGTAGAATAATCTATTCTAGTGGTGTTTCTAGATAAAAGTCTTAGAAAAGCACATAATTAAAAACTTAAGGGAAACATGGTAGCACACACCCGTAGTCTCAGCCCTACGTACAAGAGGCTGGCAGATCTCCATGAGGTTAAGGCTAGCCTAGATGACATAGTGAGTTCCAGAATACTAGGGCTACATGTTTAGTGAGACCCTGGAGTGTGTGTGAGGAATCTAGTTTATTCCTAATCATAAAAAGCACCCAAGGAGATCTGTTAAACAGAGGAGTAGTTGATTGTGGCCATATCTAAACTGAATGAGCACTAGAAACAGGAGGAGAATGTGTGTGATTACGTTAAGGTGAAAGAATTAGGAAATTTTTTTTGTACTTTATATAATTTTTGACTACTATATATTTGTATATGTTTTTATATATATTTATAATTAAGATTTTGCCTTATTGGATATCATCTTGCCACACATCTTGCCACAAAAAACTGATTTGAGGCTGGGCAGTGGTGGCACATGCCTTTATAACCCCAGCACTTGGGAGGCAGAGGCAGGCGGATTTCTGAGTTAGAGGCTAGCCTGGTCTACAGAGTGAGTTCCAGGGCAGCCGGGGCTACACAGAAACCCTGCCTCGAAAAACCAAAAAAAAATGATGTGTGGTAACTTCAAGGGTGACATTCTTGAGCAAATGCCATACAGTACACTTCTTTTGCTTATAAGATAAAGTTGAACTTTGTTGAACAGCTGTTTCTTTCCCAGTGCATCCCAGTGAACCAGCAGTTAAATGTCTGGGGATTCGGATTCTTAGCTTCCGCTTGCTAGTGTGTACCAGTCTCTTACAGTCTTGTTAGTTGGGACTCTAAGAAGGGCATATAGATAAAACCCAAAAAGTTGTCATGAGAAATGGTGGGACAAAGTCTGAAAGAAGATCAACAAATAGTATAATCTACACTGAAAAGAAATGGAAAAACCTAGGATTTGTTTTATAGTGTGCTACATTACACTTATGTAACATTTATTTTATAGTCATTTTTGTTTGTGACATTTTGGAATGGTGTATTAAATGACTTTCATTCATTAATCTAGTATATTCCCCTATCTAAGTATGATGGTATAAGTGTTTGTAAGGTATCAGCAAGTTCAGGCTCACATTTCATTTAACATGATCATGTACCACTGTTGTTCATGTATTGGTGTAGTTTTTACTGTGTGCTTTTTACTTTTAATTTGTAAATTGTTATATCTATTTGTACTTCCCTCCTAATTTCTTCATCTTCCATGTCTTTGTATTACTCTCAGTATAATTAAAACTCATCATTAGATTTCTACACAACAGAAGCCTTTCATTTCTTTTAATTTGTTATTAATAAGAAAGTCCATTTTGTTCACAAAGTTTGAGTTCTAAATTTCTTCTTATCGTGTACTTTGAGTTCAGGGAATTGCCT
Organism: Mastomys coucha; assembly: GCF_008632895.1. NCBI lineage: Eukaryota > Metazoa > Chordata > Mammalia > Rodentia > Muridae > Mastomys > Mastomys coucha. Next base: position 102,236,785 of record NW_022196897.1, read on the forward strand.
TTCATAGTAATGTCAGTGGCATAGAATTACTAATTGTGCTGAAGTATCTTTCTCTGTTGATGTTGTTCCCATCAGACAACTGAAGAGGACACTTCCCGTTCCCTAGTGAAAGATCACTTTTTCCAGCAAGAGACAGTTGTTACCAGTGATCCTTACAGAAGCTCAGACATAAGACCGTTACCCTTTGAGGATCTGAATGCCAGAAGAGTCTACTTGCAAAGCCAAGTCAGCCAGGTGAGAACATCAATACTGTTTACACGTATAGCTTATATAGAAAAGCTGCTGTGCTGCTTAGCACCAAGGCCCTCTGCTCTTTTCCATGTTATGAAACTATATAATGGTTACATAGAGGGAGCCTCAACTTCCATGATTGATTTCAGGAAGACACATGCAGTCTCCATTACAGAGAGCACCATGAGCAAAGGTGTCTGTGAACGGTTAGAAAATCACACATATTAAAAACAAAGGAAAATATGCAGAGAATTGGCACTAGGTCATTGAATGTTCGTACTGTGGAAAACTCCTTGGAGCTTTGTATGGTGTGTTTTTATAAAATTGAGTACATAGTTGTGTGCTGGGTTGTACAAGAAACCAAAGACAACACTGAACATTTTTATACATTGTCAGTTTTACTCAAAAACAATTTGAGACAAGCTTGCCATCTGGATTCGCACGGGCAGTTGGCACTTCTTAGAACAGTTGCTTTAGTCCTTCTCGTTTCTGTTGTCCTGAAGTAGTCAGTAGGTGTAAATAAATAGTATTATGTTGTGATTTTAAGTTTTACTTTTCTGATTGCTAGAGAGTTGAGCAAACTCATATTGAGTTGTCTGGCTTTTTCTTGCTGGTTTGCAAGTATATTCTTGCATTATTTTGGAGCCAAGTCCTTTGTTAGGTAAATGCCTTACAATCTCTTCATTGTTTAGTGTTCTAACAATGTGTCTGTAAGTTAGGTAATATCAGAATTGACCTCCAAAAGTTATGAAATTATGGTGATAAAATGTGATATATAAAGCACTTAGGAAAAAGTATTTTATTAAATAAAGAAAACAATATTATTCCTAGTCTCTTACAATTGAAGTGTTTCCTGATCTCCAAGATTGTAGACAGAACAAGACAGATAATGGTCTCAATTAATAGGAGTTAAATTTAATGGGTTAGTTTCTTTTAACACTATATATTTATTTGTTAAGGGTTAACATACAAAACTATGGGTTTGATAATGATGTTTTCATTTTTACCAAGAGTAAAACAGCATCCACACTTCTGTGGTGGAGCTCCATTGTCCTTATTCCCAACAGAGAATTGATTTGTTAAAGCCTCCCCTATTAGTGCATATTGCCCTGTGTCACAGACCAAGTTTCCCTGTGGGTCTGCTGCTAGTGTTTCAGATATGATGTGTTGCCCTCTTGTCTCTGTGCCTGGATCATTCTCATCTTTACTTTAGAATCCCATCTCTGTAAGAAATGTGGATGTGCAGCAAGTGTAGTAACTGAGCAGCTTGATAACTTTAAGTTTAATTTTAAATTTTTTGTGTGTTTTAAATTTGAATTGTTTTGAATCTGTGCATTAGCTTAGGGAAACTTTGCCATTCATGAAAGTAATATATCTTTCTACTTAGTTCTTCCTCTGTTTCTTTAAACATTTTCTTCAAGAAAAGAGACTGTATGTCAGATTTACTCCTTTGTATTCTATTGCCATTATGAGTGGAATCCCTTTAAAAGCTCCCATCACTAACTTTGAAAAAGCACCTTTTCTGATTTTTCAACTGATAAATTATCCTAAAGATTATAGAAATAGTATGTAATTTCCAATGTTTTCAAAAGCATCACTTAACTGAGGTGCATCTTTTAACATCATTGTTAAAAGAGTGAAAAACCACCATTGCCCATTTGTCTTTTCATTTACACATTACATGAGAGAACAATATCTGTTTTATTGATCCATTTATCTGGATAGTTGCAGAATGTGTATGTGTTTATATGGGTGTGTACGTGTGATTTTTGAGATAGTAAAATAGGGATAATAGGTGAAAATGGACATTTGCACTTTTAAAAGACTATTCCTACAAAAAATTTACAGGAAATTTGGGGATTTTGTTTTCTTGTAGCACTGTGGACTGAGACCAGGGCTTGGTATAGCTCGGCACATGCTTTGCCTCAGAGCTGTAGCCCCAGCCATTAAGAATATGCACTTAGTATTTAACTTGAGGTCATTATACTAAGCCAAAGAGTTTTTCTCTTAATTCCTTCTCTATAATGCTCTTCTATTTACTGTTGTTTCAGTTTTAGTTTCATTTTCAGATTACACTTTTATTAAATGTGACAAGGTTTGGATCAGAATGTTTCAGTGCAAACAATAAAAAGAAAACAGAATGACTGAAACACTGATAATGATGATTGCATTGGGAGTTCTAAAAAGTAATTCCAATAAAATTCTAATAAAATTTTAACCATAATGTTTCCATTCTTAAATGTTCTTTACAACTCAAGCTAAGAAATCTGTCAGGACATTGACTGCCCTCCTGATTTTTTAAAAACATAATTCAGCCAGGCAGTGGTGGCGCATACCTTTGATCCCAGCACTTGGGAGGCAGAGGCAGGTGGATTTCTGAGGCCAGCCTGGTCTACAGAGTGAGTTCCAGAACAGCCAGGGCTACACAGAGAAACCCTGTCTTGAAAAAAACAAGAAAAAAATAAAAATGTAATTCATATACCAAAAAATTACTCTTTTTAAGGTAGTTACCATTTGGTGTTTTGATAATATTTACATGATTGCGCAATCAACACTACTCAATCCCAGAGCACTTCCATCACTCCGGTTAGCCCATCAGAGTTGTTGTCCCATCCCCCACTTCTCTATGTCAGCCGCCACTGTTGTGACACGTGTTGATGCTGATTCCTGTTGCTGAAGAAGACTTCCCACACAGTTCTTCTCCTGGTGTGCTGTGTTATTTATCAGTCAGCAGTTGACAGATACTTGTTGATCTGACAGGATTTTACTTTGTAGTCCAGGCTAGACTAGTACTCCCATTTTGTAGGCCAGGTTGTTTTTAGTGATCCTCTGTCAGAAGCCTTCAAAGTGTTGGGGTTACAGGCATGGCTGCCATACCTACTTTCTGCCTTGTTTGTTTATTGCTAAATTAGATTTTTGAATGCACTTTTTTACAACAATAATGTTCAAAAGTAAAATGGGGAAGAAATGATTCTGCCTTTCTTTTTTTTTTAAGATTTCTTTATTTTGTGTGTATGAATATTTCGCCTACATGTATGTTGTATATCACATGCATGTTTGGTGCCTGTGGAGGTCAGAAAAGAGCTTGGATCCCTAGAACTCAGTTACAAATGGCTATGAGCCATCATGTGAGTGCTGCGGACCAGATCCAGGTCCTCTGCAAGAGTAGCAAGTGCTCTTTAGCCATTGAGCTATCTCTCCAGCGCCTTACCCGTTCTGCTTTTTATTAAAAGAGGGCTTTGGTGGGGAGGGGTATTGAGCATGGGAGCTGGTTAGACATGACTTTATAGTTTTGAAATGTATATTATACTTGTTTTTGTTGAAAGTAGGAAATATATACTACTGTCACTTACTATAGAAATTATTGGAATTTTAGATACCATTCAGTCAGCAAGGCCTAGACATTCAGAGCCGAAGTATGGAATATGTACAGCGACAAATATCTAAGGAATGTGGGAGCCTAAAGTCCCAAACTAGGGTAAGTAATGTTCATTTATCTCCTGGTCTGAAATGCTGCAGTTTAGCATCCAAGAGTAATTTCATCCAAGAGTGTATCTGCCGCATCTGTATGCCTAAATTCCATTCAATCTGAGTGGCTTTTGAATTGCATCATCAGGTAGGACAAACAGGAACTGAAATGTTGTTAATTTAGCTCATGCATCCTTCCCCTAAACAGAATAACACGCACCTGCAGCCAAGAGTCCCAAAGGTTTATTCTGCTCCAACATTTACTCTTATACTCTTAAGTCCTAGCTAAGTTTAGCTGTCATCACACCAAAGTGTGTGTGACCCTTGGGAAATGATTCATCTTGAGACAAAATTCCTCTCCAGCTGTGAACCTGTGGAACCAGATAGAAGATAGCTTCTAGAATACAATGTTAGGAAAGCATAGGGTAGAGATAGTCCCATTACAGGAGTGAGAGTCTGAAATGGAGATGTCATAGGAATATCATCCTCAGGAAGGCAGAACCATAATAAGCATTTCATTCCATCTTAGGACTTGGAATTAACCATCTTTGGTTTTGTGTTTGTCCTTTTTTGCTCTTGATTTGGTAGTCCTCCGTCCTTCTGCTTCACCCCACCCCCCACCCCCCCACCCCCGTATCACTGCTGCCTTCAAGGTCATAGAACACCAAAGCATTCATGGTCTACTGAAATAAGAGACTAGCCTTCCCTCTGAAACTGCAGAAGATAGCTCTGCCTTCAGAGTCAGGCTTCTTTACTGGAGATATAGGGCATGCCTCGAGCCATACAGTGCTCTTGGCATGTTTTGAAGAGAGCCAGAGATCCAGCCGTCGTCTTCTTCTTGTCCTGGCTGCTTTTGTCCATGTTGGCAGCATTTTGCTTTATCCAGCTGTGTGCCTGGTATCCTCTCCACTTCCCTAGTGTTTATAATTAAAGTTACACTGGAGATTATCCAATCGCTTAGCAAGTCCTTCAGTTTGTCCTTGTGTGTGTGCTCGAGACACACACACACACACACACACACACACACACACACACGATATTATAAGCAACATGAGGAGAAGTGCCACAGCTTCGGCAGTTTTAAATATCTTTATATCCAAGTGTACCAAACATGACTGATTTTGCCACTTCCGTTTTTCTTCTCCCAGTGTCCAGTAGTATGCTCTGTTTTCAGAGTCCTCAGCAGGAGAACCTTCTAGGCCAGATTCTTCCTGTGGTTTCTCTGAGGCTCTGATACATATCACAACACACTTTTAGTTAAAAACTATTATCGGTTTCTACATTTTCAAAGCTGTATTACAGTGGCACCCAGCTTCTTGGCACTAAAAATTTGTGAAACAGAACCAGTGGGATAAGTAGATGGAGCTTCTGTTTTAAGGAATTGGCTCATCCAGTAATGTTATACAAATCCAAAATCTAGTCCAGGTCTCATGGCACAGACCTACAAGCCCAGCTACTCGAGGCTGTGGCAAAAGGCATGAGAGCACAGGCCCGGCTTGATAGCCTCATGAGACCTTATCTTAAAATACAAAGGGCAAAGAGAGCTACCTGATACAGCTCAATGGTAGACTACGTATTTTGCAGGCATAAGGTTCTAGGTTTAATCTCCAGTACTAGAGAGAAATATGAAATATGCAGGATAAGCCATTAGGATGGAGATGAGGGAAAAACTGGAGCCTGCAGCCAAGTGCACCCTGCTGGCAGAACTTCATCTTGCTATACAGGGAGATAGTCTTTGTTTTAGGTGTCATCTGATTGGATATGGTCCACCAACTGAAGTGTTGCTCTCATTTAAAACTGTCACAGAGCTCCTTGAATGAATCCCTAGGTAGCGTCACTCTACCAAGTTGACATAAAATTAGCCACCATAGTCCTTACTGCAATTTTTATCTTATCTAGGTCCCTTTGAAGTCAATCAGACATGTCAGCTTTCAAGATGAGGATGAGATTGTTAGAATAAATCCTCGAGATATCTTAATACGTCGGTATGCAGACTACAGACATCCGGACATGTGGAAAAATGACTTGGAGAGAGATGATACTGACTCCAGTGTTCCATTTTCTAAACAAGACAGTAAAAAGTCAGACTATCTCTACCACTGTGGGGATGAGACTAAGTTAAGTTCTCTGAAAGACTCTGTGGTATTTAAGACACAGCCTCCCTCGTTAAAATTTAAGTCAAAACGAAGAAAAGAGGATGGGGAACGTTCTCGCTGCGTGTACTGCCAGGAAAGGTTTAATCATGAAGAAAATGGCAGGGGGAAATGCCAGGATGCTCCAGATCCTGTTAAAAGATGCATATATCAAGTTAGTTGCATGCTCTGTGCTGAGAGCATGCTATATCATTGTATGTCAGACTCAGAGGGAGACTTTTCTGACCCTTGTTCGTGTGACACTAGCGATGACAAGTTCTGCCTAAGGTGGTTAGCCCTGGTAGCTCTGTCTTTCATTGTACCGTGTATGTGCTGCTACGTCCCTTTGAGAATGTGCCATCGCTGTGGTGAGGCATGTGGGTGCTGTGGTGGGAAACATAAGGCTGCTGGGTGAAGCAGTCCAGGGCCAGCATGAGCTTAAACCTTCATCTCCAGGAATTAGCTAACTTGGATTTGTGGAAGCTGTTGGCAAGCAATATGGAATCTTGCCTGGTATCATTGGGGCCATGCGTGGAGGAAGCAGAACTCGTCAGTTCTTGTGATTTACAGATGCCAGCCATGCCTGTCTCCCTGAGTGCATGGCGTGTTCTGGGACAGATCACAGAGCATTTTCAGAAGGAAGTCATTTCTGGTTATTGACTACAAAAGGTCAACATAGAATAGGATCCAACTAAAAGGGATTAATTTTGGCATTTTCATATTTATGCACTAGGTGATGGGACTTTTTAAAGATTTGAATTCTTTAGGACATTAACTAAAAAGTGCACTAAGGGACAGTGATTTCAGTACAAAAAAGTTAGTACTTGGGAAATTAAAAGAGATAAAACAAGTACAACTAAATCATTAGTTGTTTTTTGAAAGCAGTTTTATGTATAAATAACAAATGTTTATATTTAACTAAATGTAAGGTACGAACTATGACATATTAAACTTTTCTTGCCCTTCCTAGTTCTGAGGTAGATGTGCACAGATCTGCCACCACATTCCATATGTGTTGAGTATTTAACTCATCTAGTTAATAACGTTTGTATCCATGTGAAAGATTTGGTAAGTTCATCCTCATTTCTCTTTGGCTGCAGTTTATATTGAGTTATATCTGTACATTCTGGAAATCTAAAATCTTTAAAATAATCTAATAGCCTTGAGTGACCAACTTTTTTTTAAAGCACAGATGTAATTGTCTAATGTTCTGATGGAAATGTAACACTTATTTTTATATAAAGAGACTGAGTAAACAGAAGAAATTGAGGGTTCCTTTAGTTGTTTTGTTTCTGTGGTATTCAGCCAGCAAGTTGTTTTCTTTCAGAGTTTCCTCCTTCAAAGAACTTAACTGCATTTATAAACCTTTTACAAGGCAGAAGCGTTAACTGGATAGTTAGTGTGAAACAGTTTCCGCTCGAGATCTCCATTTATCATTCTGCTAAGCCAGAGTGCGCACAGCTGTCTCACTGATTTTCTGAGCTCAGCCCTCTGTGCTTACTACTCACATAGCAAAGGTAATGCCTTTCAGTTGCATTTTATTATACTTCAGGAGCAGAGTTACTTTGCATTAACACGTGTGCAGAGCTCTCGCAGGAAAGTATTTAATCCACCATTGTGAATGGAAATCTTTAATATCACATTCCTGTCGCAGAGCATTTGTATTATGGGATGTTTGATTACAAAGTAGTGTATGATATGCTCCAGCAAACAGGTTAAAAAAACTTTGAGGTCAATTGGTTTTTTTGTTTGTTTGTTTGTTTTTTAAAGTGATACTATTAAAACTCTTGGGAGTGATTCTTTCAAAATACTCCCTCAGGAAAGAAAGCTAAGCAGTGTGCCTTTTTGCCTTTTTGTTTTTTTAAAATGGCTTAAAGTTTCTGAAGTGATAAAAAATGAAAATCACACTACCATTTGAAGTCCATTCTGCAGGTTTTGAGTGTCATTTCTGTACAGTCCATTTTCTGTGTCACACTTCGGCTTATGTTAGCTTTCTTCTTTTGCCCCAGGTCAAACTGAACAATGTATATATAACACTATCTGTCTGTAAAATACTTTTTTTAAGAAAACATTTATATTTATATGACAGCTTGAACTGACAACATTATGTATATAGATCATCTTGAAGTATTATTTCACATTGAAAAGAAGAAAAATATATTGATAACTATAGATGTTATGAAGAAGAGGCTATTTCTAGTTTTGTACTAAAAATCAATTGGATGAACTAAATCCAGAAACGGACACTGTGGCAGCAATTTCCGGTCTTATTTTTACTGTTCCTATATTGGAGGCTGCTACACAGATAGATGATCTTCACCCTTGGCGTTTTCAGATAAACTTGGTTTCCTAGGGCAGACTGTTAACTTTCAAAATTCCTTTTTATTGCTGAAATAGAATACTGGGTTTCCTTGTGAATGATTATTCATATTTGTAAGTTCTGGGTTTATAATTCAGGTTGGATCAAGGTGTGAATAGCTAAAGAAAATAGCTTGCTGGCAATATAGGAAATGCCATGGAAATGAACTGTGTATATACTTCTGAGAAGAACAAAATTAATCATTTTTTTTTCTGTTAAGCACTAGTCACTATAGTGCATCTCCTGGTTCTGTATTTTATACTCAACGTACATGCTTTAATATTTTAATGTTTGTGCATTAATATTTCAGTTTGTTTAACCACTTTGCTGCTAAGATTTTGCCATCCCGTTCCCATTTTTTCCTTTACAATTTTAAACATTTCTCTTCATTAAAAACTATGATAATGAAATTGTTTTTTTTAACCTTGGATTTTTGTAATTAGCACACATGAATTCAAGCCAGTCCAGAAAAGAAACTGATGATACAACGTTAGTGAGTCCCGTTGTGAATTAGATGGACAGTTTAATCCAATTCCAAACATGTGCAGGTGGATTCAAGGATGGTTTCTTGTTCGCTGTACAGATTTGACGCTGCCATTGGACATTTTCTTTAAAACTTCTCTTGTTGTCTAAAGTTTAAGGAGATGGCATAACAAAACTGGTAAAGTAAAAGTAAATATCGGAAATGAAATTATCTTAGTGGCATGACCAGAAAATTCTCCTCCTGTTGGGCTTGTTTGCTCAGACTCAGTAGTTCTCAAAGGTTGCTTGCAGCTTACAGGAAGCCTTTGATTTCTTGAGCAGGAATGCTTGTGGAGCTGCATTGCCACCTGCTGGATGGTTTTAGACCAGCACAGAAAGATGGCGATGGTGTCGCCCAGTAAAGAAGGGCTGCTTAGGGTGGCCACTGCCCACCAGAGAAATCAGGGGCGAGAAACAGCTCTAAGGAATGTAAATAAGTCTTTCCCCAAATGCATATGGTTGCTGCAAGAACTTAAGCACTTTTTTTTCTTACACATCCTGCTTTAAAATATTTATTGAAACTTGGAATTGGCAATCAAACTTACGTACTGAAGCATTTATACAACCAGTTTCTTGAACTGAGAAGCCATTACCAAAATGGTATTCCTGTTTTCTTCCCAGTACCAGTCAGGGAGAATTTTTTCTTTAAAACAAAAAACAGCAACAACAACAACAAAAAACAAAACAAAACATAATTACCTGTATTTTATCATGACAACTCCAGAGTGTGTATGTTTCTGAGTAGATGTTGATGAGGCAGGACTTAAAATTTAAAGAGAAAAACTTGAAACTACCTATTTTCATTGGTTATTCAGCAGTGCCTAAAATGAGCTTGTGAAATAATACAAATGCACTTTGAATTCATGTGTATAGTGCCATCTAATTCCTTGGGTGAACCTTGCTTTTCTTCTCCCTCTCTCCCGTAACTAAGTGGCACACAGGCATTTCTTAGTGTTCATGTCAGTCTTCAGTACAGAGAACATGGTGGAGAGACTTTTATGGATCTTTTTTCTGTTAAAATTGAATGTCTAATTATATTTGAAACATGTAACTTGGATTAATGTGTTTTAAAGTAATTTTAATTGTAGTCCAACAGTGCATTGAGCAAGTGTTAACTTTTCTGAAAAATAACGTGGAGAACTTTAGTTAACCGATAAAACCAATTCATCACTAAATGTCGCTCTTACTCTTGATTTGATCCAGATCGCATTTCTGCGTCTTAACAGAAAACACCAAAAGGTTGCTAATAAATGATAGTCAAGCCATAGGTGAGTCAAACAGAAAATATTAAAAATATCCGCACACAGACAAGCAGAGATGATTTATACAAACCAAAATGTAGGTGGGGAGGGAAGGAAAATTATAGGGGGCTTTAAGCTACCAGTTACCTAGCAGCTGGGCAATTAGAAACCTCTCAGTTGCTTTGGTACACTGTTATCCATTGCTCCCAAAAGCTAAACTTGCAAAAGTTTTTAGTTTTTTTTTTTTTTTTTTTAATTTTTTTCAAGAATTACCTAGTTGAAAGCCTTTGTATTAAAGATGCACAGGTTTTTGTGTGAACAGGGTTTTTTTTGTGAACAAGTGAGTAGTACATTTTGCTGTTTTCTTGACCTCAGAAGTGCCTCACTTGTATATTACCCCCTGCCCCCAATTAGGAGCCTGACCTGCATCTTTCTAACAAGCAGTGGAAGCCCGCTTAACTCCTTCCTGTCCTAGTGCATCTCCCCACGTAGAGCCAACTAGCTGAGAGTTGTGAGTAGAATGTAAATATGCACACATGAGTTTGTAACTGCTTTTGTTTCGTCATATCATGTAATTGGACGTATCAGATGGTAGACTATTTGTTTCAGTGATTTCTCCTCCCCTGGAATTACCTGATTAAACCAAATCGTGAAATTTAAAAGGGCTTTTCTCACTTCTTCAGAGCATATCCTAGCTGTGTAAGATCCTAGTCACTGGAGAAGAAAGCAGTGATGGGAACTGGGTGCTTGCATCTGAATGTGGTTTCATTCTGCAGAGCTGTATTCGCTACAGTTTGACTTCATCACCTCACCCTTGATTCCAGATAATTGTTAGTTGCCAGTTTACACAGTTCCTACTTTGTATCCATGCTGCAGCTGCAACAATTAGCTACCTTAAGGATGTGTGGCAAATGTTTAACAGACTGAAACATTCTGTCCATGTGTGCATGGCACTAGCCAACTAGCCTTTGTAATACAGTGAAAACAAGGACAAAACTGTAAGGGCAGAATCAAATTGTGATAACATCTTATACCCAAACAGTGCTTTTAGATTATTGTGTTACAGTTGTAGTCATTCCAAGAATGAACTATACCCTGGTCACGTATGGCACATAATTGTGATTATTTATAGGCTTTCAGAAAGTTACTTATGTTGTTCACATTAAGTCAGTACCAAGCTTAAGAACAGTTTTATAGCAGGGAAGTTGAATAGGGCATCAATACAGTGATATATGCAACAGCATTGCTTACGGGGACAGACGGATGGCATCCTCTATGGCTAAGGGTGCTTGCTAACTCTTCTGGGTGACCTGAGTGTTGTCCAGCACCCATTCAGGATCTTCACAGTGACATGTAATTTCAGTTCTAGGGGATCCAATATGCTCTCTGATTATGGAGGTCACATACACACATGGCATATATTCATACAGATACCTGCACATAAATAATTAAAAATCAGTGAATGTATCAGTGAAATAGCTAGAGTGAGTTCATTTGAAATTAACTGCTTTGAGATCTGAGTTAGATCCTTGAAATAAATGATGATTCAAAAATCCATATGTAATATTAAGTCTAGTAAAATAGCTAGAGCTTTTTTGTTTTTGTCACTTAATCCTTACTTAATTTATGGGTCTGTGCTTTCCTAAGAAATAGGTTTAGATTTGAGAGATTTAAGAAGTCCTCCTAGGGAACGCCCTGGTTGCTACCACATTTCATCTGACTCTAGAGTCTTGGTGCAGTTTTGCCTGTGTATGATGGCTTCACATACACTTCACAGGATAGGAACAGTTACGTGAAATCAAGTGCTTACTTTACCCTACAATTAGATCATAAGGGAATCTTTTTTGGTTTTTTTCGAGACAGGGTTTCTCTGTGTAACCCTGGCTGTCCTGGAACTCACTCTGGCCTCGAACTCAGAAATCTGCCTGCCTCTGCCTCCCAAGTGCTAGGATTAAAGGCTTGCACCACCACTGCCCAGCTGGGAATCATATTTTATATTCATCTTTACTTCATTTCTGGACCCCTTTTCAGCCATCTTACGGAGGCACAGAGAGTCCATTAAGAATGAGAGCATTGAATTGCAGTAGAGCATTGGAAGATCCTGGAGGCCTGGCCGCTTGCTCTGCCAGGTCCCTCACTGTGAAGCGCTCTTCACTGGTGATGTTTCCTTACAGGGATTCTTTCTCACTGAAGCCATAGCAGGCACTTCCCCATGAAACCAAGGAAGAGCATTATCTCAAGTGAGTCACTCACTGCTCCTCAAAGAATGGTGGGCCATTCCTATGTCAGCTCTCTCAGAAGCCTGTCCTTGGATCCAGGTTTCTAGTGGGGGGTTACTGCTTAAACATGGCAAAATTACTGTCCCTCTTTCCTCAAAGTTAATGTCTGTACTAAGGAAATAACTTTTTTTTAAAGATTTATTTTTATTTATTTTATGTGTACACTGTAGCTGTATAGATGGCCGTGAGCTATCATGTGTGGCTGCTGTTGATTTCAGGACTTCTGCTGGCCCTGCTGGCTCCAGCCCACTGGCTCTGGCCCCGCTCGCTCCTGCGTAATTTACTGTAGCTGCCTTCAGATGGACCAGAAGAGGGTGTCAGATCTCATTAAGGGTGGTTGTGAGCCACCATGTGGTTGCTGGGATCCGGACTCAGGACCTTCGGAAGAGCAGTCAGTGCTCTTACCTGCTGAGCCATCTCGCCAGCCCAGGAAATAACTTTTAACAGCTAAGAGGCTATGTAAGAGTCAGAATGAAGGGCAGGACCAATTGGAGATTTGCCTGACTTTCTTGTTACTTGTTAACTCATTGCCCGGTGGGAACTGTCACCTTAAGTTTCTGTAAGGTTGTGTCACAGATCTTTGTATCCTCCATACTTTCTTCCCTACTTTTTCCTGCTTTAAAGATATTTCTTCAACTTAATCTGTGGAAGAATTCATAAAAAGTAATTTTAGTGATAAATTTTACACATAGGCGCACGCACGTGCGTGCACACACACACACACACACACGGCCTCACCTCCTGTTCCTAGAAAGGCTACATCAATACAAAACACACAGCTGTTGCGCCAAAAAGAATATGAATAATTTATTCTTAGCCAAGTATGAGTGAATATGGCCTAGGAACATGGATTCAGGTTACCTTGAATGACACATTCTGCTGCATAGTCTGTTGCATAGACTTTTATGGTCACAGAACAAGTCAGTCATAAATGCAGTCCCCACATACACTCGAGGGTACCTTGGGCAGATGCATTATAGTGGAAGGACACCATTGCTAAAGGAAAGGTCTCACATGCTGTATGATGACTTTTTTTTTTTTAAGCTTCATGGTAGAATAATGATCCGATCTAAATTAGTACGTTCCAAAGGTTTTACCTGATTGACAAAAGGAGGACATGGAGGAGGCATGATAAAATTGTTAACTAAAGGAATTCTGGGTAGCCCAAGGTAATTCTGATTCCTGGTCTGCAACATTATAAGTCTTCATAATGACAAAATTCTAGTTAGTTTGTAGAATCTGTAACAGGGATGTGGCTTCTTCAAGGAATGTCAGATCATACTAAGAAGGCCTTTTGTGGAAAGTCAGTGGTTTTACTCTGCCTTACAATGTAAAAGAACAATTCATGAGCTTCCTGCTAATAAGCAAATCTTATTCAACTATGAAAGCAACATATTTCTAAATTACGTGGTGTTCTTAACAAGAAGAAAATGGGGGCTTAAGAATGGTTACTTAAGGAGATGCTGGGGCATCATTGGGTTCAGTCAAATTACGGTAATGTAAGGTTTCTTTATATAAGGATGCCCCGTTTAACAGGTCCAAGGAAGTTTACATATTTGTGCAAGACCATTGAGTTGCATCATAACAACCTGCATTAAATTTAACTCAACTACCCAAGTGTGTCTCTTCCAGAAAGTTAAGGATGCTCCAGTTCTCAGTGATTGCCCTCATCTCTCAGACCTTTGTCCTTGCTCTTCTCTGCCTCGATGGACCGCTCGCTGCACCACTACCCATCCAGTTGGTCATCACCCTGAGCCTTGCACTGAGATGGGAGTGGTGTAAGGCTCAGGGATGCACAGCTCCCATCTCAGAACAAGGCTCGGGTGTGCACAGCTCCCACCAGCACAGCCTCTGGTGTGCACCATTCCCATCGCTTTCCAGGCTCAGGTGTTTGGGGATTTTTGTTGGTTTTGTTTTTCGTTCTTCTCCACTTATGTAAGTGCTTCTTCCATTCTTTGACCCCTGCCTTACCCACAATGACACTGAAGCAATGTTAAAATATTCAATAGGAAATCTCAATTCAATATTCCAAAGGAAATCTGTGCAGGACTGGAGAGATGGCTTTGGGTTAAGAGCACTATAAAGAGTCTAGGTGTGTTCTCCGCCTCCTGCATCAGGCCACACACAATTCACTGTAATTCTAATTCCACAGGATTCAACATCATCTTCTGACTTTTGTGGCTACCTATATATACATGCATATAGATTTCATACAGACACATACACATAAATAAAATTAAATCCTGACTTCAGTATTAAGGCCTCTAAAAGAATTACGTAGAAGCAGGGTGAGTCTGCCATGTTTGTGCAGTGCCTTAGGTTCTAACGAAGAGGCCTCTATTTGCTTCCTGGTCAGAGTGCATCCTCAAGTCTATTGTGCTTAGTAAATGTGGATACCATCCATTACTTCCTGCAGCTTGATCTGGGATTGATTAAAATCATTTTCCTTTGGAAGGAGAAGGTTATTAAAAGTTTGTGCTTCTGAGAATGAGCTCACTGTCCTGAGCACGAGGGGCAGGCACTCCCAACAACCTGTCTACTGCTCTGTCCTGTGTGTTATCTTAGACTATCTCCTTAATGTCTGAAGCCCTTTCCTTCTAGTGAATGGTTCTTTTCTTAGGCTTTTAATTTGTTCCCTGCCCGATGGTTAATCTTAGTTGTCAGCTTTATCATCTAGATTTCGAGGATCTAGAATCTCCATGGAAAGGAGCCTCAGGAGTAACTGAGGTGGGAAGGCCCACCCTAACTGGGTAGAATCACTCTATGGTCCCAGACTGCATAAAAGGGGGAAAGCTAGCTAGGCTCCAGCATTTACTCATCTCCCTCTACTTCCTGATGCAGAGAAAGTGTGATCAGCTGCCACAAGCTCCTCTGCTGTGACTGCACCACCAAGATGAACTGTATCCTTGAATTCTTGAGCCAGAGTTTCTCAAAGTTAAAAAAAAAAAAAAAAAAGGAAAGAAAGGAGAAAAAATGGGACTGGAGAGGTGGGTGAGAGTGCTTGCTGCTCTTGGAGAGGACCTGGGTTCAGCTTAATCTGTCTGTACCTTCAGTTTTAGGAGACCTGACACCCTCTTTTGGTCTTTGCAGACACTGTACAAACATGGGAATATAATATACGTACATATATACATACGTACATACGTACATACATACATACATGCAAGGAAAACAAATCTTTAAAACTGTAGAAGATACTGTATTTTCATATATTCATAGAAAATATTTAAATGAATATATTGGGCAATAAAATAAATTTCAAAAGACTTGGCTATAGGTACTTATCTCAGTGAAGTTAAATATTTAAGAAACATTAAAAGGCTTACTCACTTGCCCTGTGAAGCTAGGCATGGTGGCACATACCAGGAATTTCAGGTCTTGTACAGGAAAATATGAGGCTGAGGCAGGAGAGTCCCTAGAAGCTCATGAGCCAGATAGCCTGGCATCTACAATGGAAAAATAACATCAAAAAAGATTGTTTCAAATAAGGTAGAAAATGGGAACAGACACTTGATGTTGACTTCTGACCTCTATACACTGTGGTACTTGGGCACCCATACAGGAACACATATATGCACATGCAGAAGAAACATTAAAATGCAAGAAAACACTGCAAAATAATATGTTTTTAGTAAATTATAATAAGACTTATTAATAAAAAATTTAAGATTAGAGGTGTGGAGATGGTTCAGTGGGAGCTCAGAATTAGTGCTTTGTGGGCTGCAGAGTTACCCAGCACTACTCCATGGTGGATGCACAATTCAAAGCTCCCAGTCAACACAAATGCACATTCCATGATGCCACCAGCCTAATGAGCTGAATTCTATACCCAGGACCCACATGGTAGAACTGGTCTCTGACTACCATAGTTAGGCCATAATGTGTGTGCGCACCTATACACATATATGCACACAAACACAATAAATTGTAAAAAAAAAAAAAAAAAA
>NW_022196897.1:102253108-102261180 GCF_008632895.1 Mastomys coucha
CAGAAATCCACCTGCCTCTGCCTCCCAAGTGCTGGGATTAAAGGCATGAGCCACCACTGCCTGGCTAACATTTAATTTTTAAAATGAAAAAGTCACAATGAGCTACAGAAGAGCCAAAACAATAAGCCCAAGAAGTAGTAGTTTAATAAGGTCAAAGAAAAGGAAAGAAGATGAGAACCCTAAGATTAGATTCTAGTAAACTGGAAAATAAGCATACAAAGTGTTAGGTCTTAACCTGGAACAAATGGCTGAGGTGCCTATTAACATACCAAAGCAGATGCTGGCTGCCAGCTTCTCCCCACATCATTCAGTTCCTACTTATTAAGGATCAAAGCTGGTGTACCCTCTCCTTACCCTAAACTTCTTTACTGCGCTCTGCCAGCTGCTCTATATTGGCCCTTTTTACCTTTTGACCTTTTAGCTTTTGGTCCTCTCTTCTCCCCTTCCTCTCCCTCCCCTCCCCTCCCATCCCCTTCTCTCCTTTCCTCCTTTCCACATTCCCTCACATAGCCTAATTCAGTCTGTCAGTCATGTCCACTTTGGACTCTTCCAGATGTCTCTGTCTCCACCTTTGGCTGTTTATTCCCTCATATCTATAATAAACCACCTCCACCATAACTAGGAGCAGTCATGTCCTTTTCATTTCTTTTTGTTTATAGTGTGGAAGACTGGGCTTTCTAGATACCTGTTCAGTCTTGTCTGTAGAAACATTGACTTTATTTTCCAGTGCAAACCCTTCTGTTTGCAAACAGTGATCCACAGAATTCAATTTTGTGTCTCTTTCTCCACACAGTACATTTTCATGACATATATGGTTGTTGCTTATGGTGAGAAACTTTATTAACATGTAAGAAAGCCACTGCATATATAAATAACGAGAGTTCACTAATAAAGTGACCAGCAGACCACCAACACCATCTTTCCTTACAACATTGTAAGCCAAGACTAACTCGTGCTCCCATTCTGCCTGCGAGACTTTTATATGTTAATGTGGTTGGAAAACTGAGTTCATGACATGAATATGACTTAAAATTCAAATTTCATTGTAAAGTTGGCATCATGGAATGTGCATTTGTGTTGACTGGGAGCTTTGAATTGTGCATCCACCATGGAGTAGTGCTGGGTAACTGCAGCCCACAAAGCACTCACTGTCTGTACTTCTAAATATTTGTTTTTAAAATTGTCTCTGTGTGTGTGTGTGTGTGTGCATGCGTGCAAACATGCACACAAACACCCATTCAAAAATAATTTTAGGGACAAGGTCTTTAGGAAGGGACAAGGTCTCATGTGTCCTTTTGGTTGAATTCTCCATTTACCTATTTGTTTAGACAGGATCATTCAGAGACTCTGAAACTCAGAGATTCTATTAGCCTGCCTGGTCAATGAACTTCCAGAAGCCACTTCAGTAATCTGTCGCTATCTCCCAGTGCAGGTTTTACAGAAGTGCTCTGCTGTTAACCTGCACAGCTTGGGCACTGAGCAGACTGGGGTACCATGGAGTGAAGAAAGGACAGACACATGCACAAAAAAGCTGGGATTGGATGGGCCATGCCCTGTTAATGCTGGCACACCAGCAACAGTGGGGAAACCCAGCCAGCTTATTATATACACAGTAGGGAGGAGGAGCTAGGCTAGCTAGTCTCAGTAGTGGGTCCTTACGAGGGAAGGTGTGGTTGGTAGTTTCTACATACAGTGTCAGCATCCCTAGGATGGGGGATAAAGGAAGACTTTGCCATTCTTCTGTGCCTGGCCTGGGAAGGCCTAACCATTCCCATAGGTTAGGGGTACTGGGGTCTCTGATATGGCCAAGCTCAGAACTTCATCAGCTCACCATACCACCTTGCTGTTTTTATGTGGGCTCTAGGGATATGAGCACAGGTCCTTGAGCTTTCGATACTGGCACCTTACTGACTAAGGCATTCCCAAGTCAATTTCTGTATGGTTTTATTTTTTGTTGAGATAGGATTCCATATATCCCTATGGAACAGAACAACTTTACACAAATGGTTCTGCTTCCTGAGGTCTGGGATTACAGGCATACACCACCAAGCCCAGTCTCACATGGTGTTGGGAATCAAACTCAAGGTTTTGTGCATGCTTAACAAGTGTTCTAGCAATTGTGCTGCATCCCCATATCATCACAGGAGGGTTGAGGCCTATTTTAGGCACAGGAAGTTTGCCCTGTTCGTCTAGCACAGCCTACCATCACCTCTCTGTTGAACAGACTTCTAATACTCATTAAATTCCAGGTCGCATAATTCAGTGTGCAACTTTCTAGTCCCTCTCTGTAGAGCTGCCCTGGGTCCCTGCAAGAGCAGACATTTCTGACTCACCTGCTCTCTCAACCTCTTTGGAAGTTTTTATCCCCAGAATTGAATGTGAAGGGAGGGAAGCTAAGGAGAGTACTTGGTGTGGCTTTGTTCCCACTTGGAGAGAAAGGATGAGGGGACTGAGTCATTTCCATCTTCAAGTGTTCTTACACATTGCCTTGAGCCACGTCATTTGATGATTGAGATAATCTGCTTGTCGGCAAGGTTGGGTTGTCATGTTAGGATAATGGGGACACTGATCAACAACACTAGGGGAGTCTTAGCATTGCCATTCAGGCACTGGAAATATATATAGTTCCGTGGGTGAGAGCACTTACTGTAAGTGTGAGGGCCTGAGTGAAATCCTGAAACCCATATAAATCACCAGTGATAGCCATGTACAAGTCTTAACTACAGTGTGGGGGCAGGGCTAAAACAGCCTAGCAACTGCCCCCCTTCCCCAAATACTGAGTTCCAGGTTTAGTAAGATACTATGTCTCGAAGCAATAAACGAATGACACCCTGCACACTTTCATCTCTTCACATACATCCACACATCGGTGTACGTGCATACTTATACTATCCATAATTGGTATTTAACTCCCTTAATTTTTTTTTTTTTATGAGGGCTGGCAAATTGGCTTCCTGGGTAAAAACACTTGGCATGCAATTGTAGCATCCTGAGTTTGATCCCTGGGACCCATGCAAAGATAGAAGTTAATCACTGACCTCCACATGCATGTGCCCACATATACATGAATGCACACACACACACACACACACACACACACACACATTAAAAAGCTTTTTGAGAGGCTTGAGGTCAAGTTAATGGAAGAGAACTTTGTCGGACATACAGGGCCCTGCATTTAATCCCTAGCACTGAAATAACATATGAAAGTAGTATGGTAATTACCAGGGAGCCCGAGTATCAATTGGATTTGTGCTTGTTTTACTTGACTGAAACCCTGGCTCTTCCTCCAGCTAGCTCTTTGGGCCTCAGCAAAATAAGTGGCTTGGTAGTAACCGAGAGCCAATGTTCCCTCAAACCTCAGAGTCTAGGGTTTCATAATGGGCTTAGCAGCTGCAGGTTTTTGAGGATGTGCCCAGAAATACACACAGCAATTGGATCAAGATTGTGAATTCAAGAATCTTTAAGTAAGGGGTGCCTGGAAGTGATGAGAATTTTGCTGAGGACAGAATGAAAAGCTGGATGTGAATATACTTTGAATATGAAGCCCTGCCTATCTATATAGAAGAGTGAAATGCCATTTTCAACAGCTCCCTGTTTCCCAAACAAAAATGAGTGTTTTGTACCCATGCTAGCTCAAAAAAGGAGAACTCGTGCTGAGCAGTCTTTCTCGAGAGAACATAAGGATAGAAAGCTCAACTTCTGCATTCATCTGTTCCTCTTGCATCTTGGGTACCTAGCCTATTCCCTTCATCTGTTCCCTGGAACTTCAAATCTGCTTCAGTGGCTTCTCATTGTAGTACAAAACCACAACTTCCTATTAAGGCTGCCAGGACACAGCCTACTTTAGCCTTCAGCCCCACACCTTGCCCCTCTGGCCTTCTCTTTGAGCCCATGCTTCCTCCCACCACAGGGCCTTTGCTCATGAGATCACCATGCCGGATAGCTGCCACTGCTGGCTGCTAGTAACCATCTTCCATCAGCACTTGAAGCAGTTGCCACATCACCTCCCCAGGAAAGCCTTACCAGAATGCTCCAACTACCAATCATACCTGCTCACAATTCCATGTGCCTTTGACTCTTATTAAAGAGTATGACTGTTTAATAGTCACAAATTAAGTTCTCGGAGACCAAGATCAAGTGTATTTCTCTGGTTCCTAGCAGACAATGCCTCAATAAATATTTTTAAAAGAATGAATAGTACCAGGACCTGCCAACATGTGTTACAAGGGTGCCCTGGTAACATCATCATTTGTACCTGGGTAATATCTGCACAAACAAGCTCTATGGGAGGAGTCTGCCATTATGCCAGGCAAGAAACTCCTAAGTAAGATAGCAGGCTATGCCACACATCTGATAAAGTGGATTTAGGGAGGTCCTGTGAGTGCTATTTCCATCAAGCCCCAGAAGGAGGAGAGAAAATTATGTTCCTAGGATCTCAGACCTGGGTCAGGAAACCACTGAGGTAGATTCTAACACGCAGGAAATGGTGAAGCTATTGAACTCTGGTAATCTCTCCTAATCTGCAAGTCACTCTGCCTACACTTGGGTTGAATTTCAATCTTTTCTGCTGCTTTGTAATATTTTCAGTAAACCCAGGGACAACTTGAAAAAAATAAGAAACATGTAGTATTTCCTTTCTTTGGTCCCTGAAATGATAGGTGTCTTAGTTAGGGTCTTACTGCTGTGAATAAACACCATGATCAAGGCAAGTCTAAAGGACAACAATTATGGCTGGCTTACAGGTTCAGAGGTTCAGTCCATTATCATCCAGGTGGGAACATGGCAGCATCCAGGCAGGCATGGTGCAGGCAGAGCTGAGAGTTCTAAGTCTTCATCTGAAGTCGGCTAGTGGAAGACTACTGACTTTCAGGCAGCTAGGATGAGGGTCTTAAAGCCCATACCCACAGTGACATACCTTTTCCCCAACAAGGCCACACCTACTCCAACAGGGCCAAACCTTCCAATCGTGTCATTCCCAGAGCCAAGCATATACAAACCGTCACAGATAGGCTATGTTTTCATCAATGAAGCCCACTTAAAGGGTAATACCATCACTTGGAAAACCAAGTGCTGTGGTGAAAGATGAAGGAGTGAACAGTGCTGGAGACTGAAGGATGACTCAACTGCCTCTCTAGGCCCAAGGCTGGTTCCTCATGCTCATTACCTATTTGGAGACTCTGCTTGGAAATGGTATTTTCCTAGTAGTCCTTGGGCTGGAGAGGAGTCCCATATATGAAAATCAAGTACTTAAGGAATGACCAGAAAATCATGATCTCTGGCCAAATTAGCTCACTACAACTGAGAAAGAAATTAATGTATATATTTTTATTGTACTCTTGAGTTGTGATTAAAGGTGTGTGTGTGTATGTTTACACCTATGGGCAATACATTATATGTGCACTTGCATGCAAAGGCCCAAAGTTAATGGTGGTCATCCCCCTCAGTGGTTGTCCATTTTACTTACTTAGGCAGAGCCTCTGGCTGTGCATAGAGCTCACCAATTCTGGATAGTCTAGGCAGCCAGCTGTCAACTCTTTTTGTCCTCCCATGTGTTGAGATTACAGATGAGCCACCTGACCGTGAGGCTTCTTCCACATGGGTTCTGATAATCCAAACTCCAGTCTTTATTATATAGTTAATCAAGAAAGTGCCCTCACGGATTTGCCCACTGGTCAATGTGATGGAGACATTTTCTCAATTGAAGTTCCCTCTTCCTAGATAAAGCTGTCTTTTATCAAGCTTATCCGCTCCACCATCACTCAGGAAAATTCCAAATCCTTGTTTTCTGGAAGTCTGTTGGTGCAAAGGATGGAGTTTTGTGGCATTTCAAACTCCCTTGGCTGATCCTTCTCAGGACCCTTTGCTAGCACATGCCCCCTGAGGTACCCTGAGTACAGGCTTTAGCTCTCTCATCTCAGAGTGAATTTATCTGGAAACATGACTATATTTACGAGTCATTAACTGAAGAATTCCCAGATATCCAGCTCTGACCTCTCCCCTGACTCTCAGGCTTGCCTAACCAAAGCCCCTGTCTCCCATCTACACTGGCTGTGTTCTGATCTTTTCCATTCTCCCTCCAGATCATTCTCAGCCTCTCTCCTTTCTGTCTGTTAGTGATAATCACCTTACCACCCTGATCCCCTCTTCTTACCTCCAGCCCTGCTTGCTGGAAGGTAGGAGATGGGAAGTAGAGGAGTAAGATTTCTGGGTGTGCATCCCTTTGTTAGGGTTTACCATTTCCTCTGAGGCCAGTGCTCCCTGGTAGTGTCAGTTACTTATTCAGACTAGAAGAGGACCAGCCTGCTCTTCCTCCTAGTCGTTGTCCTTAAGGGCTGAAAATGGAACGATCTGTGGTCTGGCTTGTCCTAGGGCCACCCTGTGTTAGCTTTCTTGCCCGCTTTGCTCAGTTACCTAGTTTGGTGTGCATCTGTCTGATCCTGATTTATTCAGACCCCTCAAGGCCCAAATGAGAGTCCTTCATCCTCCTCTTAGTCCTCCTTATTGCAATATATGGCACCCAGAAATGTAAGATCCAATTTCTTTATGATATTTTGTTTTCAGGGTCCTCAGGTTTTATACAGTTCATCTGTAATTCTTCAGCTGAAATAATGACAATGTGTAATTGTAAGAATGAAATTTGGGGGCTGGTGAGATAGCTCAGCGGGGAAGAGCACCAACTGCTCTTCGGAAGGTCATGAGTTCAAATCCCAGCAACCACATGGTGGCTCACAACCACCCATAATGAAATCTGACGCCCTCTTCTGGTGTCTGTAGACAGCTACAGTATACTTACATAATAAATAAATAAATCTTTTAAAAAAAAAAAAAAAGAATGAAATTTGGCCGGGCGGTGGTGGCACACACCTTTAAGCCCAGCACTTGGGAGGCAGAGGCAGGTGGATTTCTGAGTTCGAGGCCAGGCTGGTCTACAGAGTGAGTTCCAGGACAGCCAGGGCTACACAGAGAAACCCTGTCTCGGAAAAACAACAACAACAACAACAACAAAAACAAAACAAAACCAAAAACAAAACAAGAATGAAATTTGTCTTAAGTTTACATCTGCAATGAAAAATCACCCACATTTCTCTGTATAATTTTAAGTTCTCCACAGCATAGATTCCTCTGTTCTTGTATTCGATTTATGTGTTAGTTCGAATGTATTAAATATTAATCTAGTTAATGGAAGCAACCCTACCATCACTTTTTTTTTCTTTTAGCAGTCTTACTATATAGCTCAGGCTAGACTCACTGGTGCAATACTTTTGCCTCAGCCTCCTGAGTTCTGAGACTACAGGTACATGGCACCATGCTTGGCAGTGGAGCCTTTGTGTTCTCATGGATTTAAAGTTTAATAGAAAGATAAACCTCTCACCTGTGGTAATGTACATCTATTACACTTTTAACTTTCCTAGAGGCAAATCTTTCTCAGGGTTAATATTCTAAGTCTATGAATTTCTTCTAAAGTGCAAAAGGTGAAGATTAGAAAAGACTGGGGTTTTTTGACTTTTGAATTGTTTTTGAGTTCAATGAAGTTTGCAAAATAACTGGGAGACTTACATGAACAGCTGTTATGTGACCCCTAGAAGGAAATATGCATTTCTAAAAAAACAGGCAAAGGATAAACAATGAGCATCCTGGGAGGTCAACTTGAGCAGAGGAAGAGGAAGGCTGGGAATAGGGCTGAGACAGGGGAATATTTCACACCAGCTCGAAAGAGCTAAGCATTTTTCCTGATTCCTCTGAAAATTTTAGCCATGTTTGGAAAAGAGATGATTGTGGCTATTTATGAACACCACGTTGCTAGGTGACACCATGGGATGAATACCATGCTAACCTATCACTGACTTTCAGAACTAGCATC
This sequence comes from Mastomys coucha, assembly GCF_008632895.1. Taxonomy (NCBI): domain Eukaryota; kingdom Metazoa; phylum Chordata; class Mammalia; order Rodentia; family Muridae; genus Mastomys; species Mastomys coucha. The sequence continues at coordinate 102,260,973 of NW_022196897.1, forward strand.
GAGGGAGTGTACAGAGGTGGGGACAGAACCCAGGAAGGCTTTTAGAGGTACTGGAATGAGAAGTGTCTTGGGTGAGTGAATCGGTCTTATCGAGCCCTTTGACTTTTTCCCTCTTCGTTCCAGTAAAAGGATCTATTCAGAGTCTTGGGTCCAGCCTACCCCTTGTTCTTCAGCTTTCACTGGGGCCCCTTGTGGCTAGCGGCTCTCC
>NW_022196897.1:102261190-102272263 GCF_008632895.1 Mastomys coucha
GCCTCCTCTGGGAGAAAAGCAGATCTTCTTCCTCCAGAAGCCAAGTCGGGAAGTCACCAGGGAGGAAGCCGAGAAGTCAGCGAGTCTGAGAACAGCTTCTTCTTCTAAGTCTGTGTACCCACAGCGTGGGAACATGTGGGAGGCCATGCATCTGTGCTTCTGTGAAGAAGCCAGGGCTTCGAGAATGTTCTCATGAGTGACAAGGCTGCCTTCCAATCAACCGATCGTCTGCCTGGCATGGCACGTCTCTGCAGTCACTTAAAAATGTTACCTCTCCTCGAGAAAACGTCAATCGCCATTTTGAAATGCATCCACAGAAAACTAAGCTCCTAAAGTCTATTTGCCTCTAAGAATGTACTTAACTTGTAAATCTCCAGGATCGAATGGCTAGCTCGAATCAATGATTGGCCACTGCAGAATGTTAGTCAGCATCCCGAGGGTGTGGAGAATTTGTGAATGCCTCAGGGCAGGATGACATGTGGTTACTATGTCTCAGTCCATTACCACTTTGGGAACACAGACTTGAGCTCAGTTCTAAGGCAGACACGAAAGCACTTACTGGAAATAGGGCTTTCCACCCACTCATTACTGTGGGGCCATGGTGAGTCTGAAGTACCTCCTAGTGGCTGGAACTTCCTATTGAAGAGTCCTTTCCTTTCTATTGAGCCATTGAGCTTGAAGGGACTAGCTCATGAATTCTCTCAGGATTGTCCCAGCCTTCCCTGCTGGTGTCCTCTCCTCCCGAGAGCCTTTCTACAGCTCTCCACATCAGAAAAAGTTGTCATCAGGGAGACTAGTTTTCCAATACTGCTCTTGCCTTAGAGACACTGCAAACGATTTTGTGCAAAACTATAAAGGATATTCCACCACAAACATTGAATAGATGACTGCTCTCCATAGAGCTTTTAGAAAACTACATCTTTTCCTCCTGATGACACCATTGTCCACCAAGGCAATCTGCCACCCTCTTCTGCTGTCTGGTACCTTGTCAACACTGTATGTCATGGCCCTGTGTTAACTGAAGCCAGATTCTAGGTTTTTCCTTGTAAAGACAAAGTCTCAGTCCAGACTGGGCTTCTGTTCACCACGTAGCTAAGGATGATTTTGAATTTCTGCTCATCCTGCCTCTAAGAGTTAAGAGTTACAGGAGAATACCATGGAAGCCAGCTTTTATGCAGTGTTGAAAGTCAAACCCAGGGCTCTATGTGTGCTAGGCAAGCACTCTGTAGTCTGAGCTATTTCCTAGCCCCAGGTGCTAGTCTTTAAAAGTGTTCTATTATGGGGAAGTTTGAATCCCTACAAAGTATTCAATTCTTCTCCTTAGGGGGCCAACTTCCAACAGGGTGAGATAGTTTCTCACAAGCTCCCGCAAAGCCACCAGCAAAGCTTGAAGTAAGTTGATGCATGACTTGCACCGCACTTGATGTGCTTAAATCCACTATAAATACTGACTTTGCTTATGGTTGCACTGCCTCGCCTTTGGCTAGTAGTTACATGTTGGCTTACCCAGATGTCTCTGTCATATTGCTGCTGCCGTACCTTCAGTTCTCTATTCAATCATCAAACCTTCCCCTGCTTGTTTCATACCTTTGTCTATGTGTGTTTGTTGTCATTCTATGAGCTGGAAACTTCTTCTTTCAGTATTTGCTTATTATTCATTTCACAATGTAAGTGGAGATTCATAGTTCCTCAGGGGGTTTTAACCTTTGCTCTCACCTCCATTATAACTTGTTCCTTTAGCCCAGATTTGGTCCACATGAGTTCCTTCCCATAGCTTCCATCACAGGCCCATCGGTGATCATGTGCCCTTCATTCTCTGAGCACTTTCTTACTATCTGGCACCATAGAAAGACCAGGCTTGGTTCTAGCATTTCCCATTTGAGCCTCTACTTTGCTTAAATGGAGGATGCTATTAGGAAAAAGAGCTTGATGTGGGCTGCTACTGAGGAATTGCAACCCTCAGACTTCTCAGTGCACAGACCTGCACACATGCATTTGCACACATTCATACATTTACATCCACCTCATCCATCAGTCAGTCCTGTCGGTCAGTTTGGCTGATTGTCTATTACTTTTAGATCTACTTATCTACCAACTTTAAACACACACACACACACACACACACACACTCAAGCTCACTATTTTTATTTATTTTAGGCTTATTATTGTTGTTGTTAGTAGTGTGTGTATGAGATGTGTGTGTGTGTGTGTGTGTGTGTGTGCGCGCGCGCGCGTGCAGATGTGTGAATGCCACAGAGAACAAGCAGAGAGCAGAGGACAACTTTCCACAGTCCATCCTCTCTCCACCATGAGATCTGGTGATAGGACTCAGGTCATGAGGCTCACATAGCAAGCGCCTTTGCCTGCTGAGCCATTTCTCAGCCTGAAGCAAGCTCACTCTGATAGCTCCCCCATTATAGGGCTCCAGCCTCCCTTATCCTGAGTTTGTGCCTGTTCATTTACAGTGAGAGATTTATATCCTGCTATCCTGGGCTCAGTCTCCCTCCTCCCCATTCAGCTATGCATGGCCCCTGCGGGCATCATGCTGCCTTCAGAGGCTGGACCTCTCCCCTTCAAGCACTCCAGAGCCTAACCCATCAAGTGGTGCCACTCAGGGTGGGTCTTCCTACTTCAGTTAACCCAACTAAGAACAATCCTTCACAGACCTCCTCAGGGCCCCCCCTAGACAACTTGTCATGGAGACTCCTTCCCTGGGTGATTCTATGTGCATCCAATCAGCAATCAGAATGTAACCATTACAGTGAAGATTTAAAAGAACAAATTATATAGGGTGAGAAGTTGTTATTCAGTTAATTAAGGGCAGCTAAACTATAGCCCAGATTTAAAACTGGCCCTCTATTTCTTTCTGGGATAAAGCTTAGTTAGGGCACAGCCATGAATGCCTGTTTGCTTATGGACTGTCTGGGGTTTCTTTGTGCCACAACAGTGTTGCTCTATAGATATGACAGAAATTATAAGCATCCTACAAGGCTCAAATATTTACGCTCTGTCATTTTATTGATGGTTTGCTGCACTCTCTCTGAATTAGATCCAAGTATATCCATTGTTTGTCCTGGAACATTTTAGTAATGAAGTGTATAAAATCTACTTGTGTGACTTGTTATGTATAATTGCTTAAAGAATGTAACATTTCAGTAGTGAGTATTTTAAAGTTAAAAGAAACCAGTGTGAATACAAAGTTTCTATATAGGCAGCCTCGGAAAGGAGTTCACTGCCGTGACCCAGACAACAAGAGATAGGCTGCTAGAATTGGCAGCCCAGTGCTGTTTGAAACACATTCCACACATCACTCACAGGCTGCTCTGGGCGAGGCAGACATCTATACACGGACACCAGCTGTCATTGGGGAGGTGACTTTTATACAAGTGAAACCTGGTTAAACGCACATTATTCTTCACAGGATGTCCTAGGCAGCCAATGCCAAAGCACTTGAACTTGAAGCTCCATGTCTGTTACCAGCATGGGGAATGGTCATTCTCTTCCCAGATGTTTCTTCTTCTAACCATTTTCTCTTTCCTGATTCTCTGCCAATCTTCTCAGATTTCTCTTTTAGTTACTTGAGCATATTAATCATATGTATTTTAAGTTCATAGCTAATAACTACAATATCTGATCCATTGTGCATTTATACCTGCCAAGTGTTCTCTTTTCTGTATTTGAGTGAATATTCTGCCTTTGAAGGCTTAGTAATTCTTTCATGAGACTCTGACATCCAAGAGATCGTCTCAATCTCTGGATTATGCTCTCCTTTGCCAAGAAGGTAGCCTTCGCTTAAGTGGGGGTGCAAGCAGTGTGGGGTAGTAGTTAGAGATCCCCTTGATTCAAATGGGAATTGAAAAGATTGGGAGCTGGACTTTAGTTATTAAGAAGGCTAATCCAGGGGGCTGGAGAGATGGCTCAGTGGTTAAGAGCACTGACTGCTCTTCCAAAGGTCCTCAGTTCAAATCCCAGCAACCACATGGTGGCTCATAACTATCCATAATGAGATCTGATGCCCTCTTCTGGAGTGTCTGAAGACAGCTACAGTGTACTTAACATAAAATAAGTAAATAAATAAATCTTTTTTTAAAAAGTTCGTTTGTTTAAAAAAAAAAAAAAAAAAAGGCTAATCCAGCTGTGATAGCTACTGCCTGTGGGACAGAATGGGGACTCACTAGGTAGGCTAATCCAGCTGTGATAACTACTGCCTGTGGCACAGAATGGGGACTCACTAGGTAGCTGAGCCTCTGAACATACCTGTGGGGGATTATATTGATTAAGTTGATTGATGTGAGAAGACCCATCCTCTGTGGCCCTGGACAGTAGAAATGGAGAAAAGGAGGTGAGCAGCAGCTCACATTCACCCATCTCTGATTCCTGACTGCAGATGTGATCTGACAGATGTTTTGAGTGCCCATTACAACTCCCTCCCTGCCATGATGGAATCATCCCGGAGCTTTGAGCCAGAATAAACCTTCCTTCTTTAGGTTGTTTTGTTGGATATTTTGTTACAGCAACAGAAAAGTAACTAAACTTAAATCCCTCCCTCTCTCTTACTTCTCACTCTGTACACACACACACATACACACACACACACACACACACACACACACACACACACACATGATTTATTAGAATGGCTTACAGGCTGTGGTCCACCTAGTCCAGCTATGACTGTCTACCAATAGAAGATCCAAGAAGCCAGTAGTTGTTCAGCCCACAAGACTGGATGTCTCAGATGATCTTCAGCATGCTTTGGAATCCCAAAGAAAAAGTCTCCAATGCCAATAGAGGAATGGACTTGCCATTGAGAATGAGATCAAGAGCAAGAGTAAGCAGTCAAAGACAGAGAGCTTTCCTCTTTTATGTCCTCTATATAGACTGACAGCAGAAGATGTGGCCCAGATTAAAGGTGGATCTTCCAACCTCAGAAGATCTAGATCAAAGGTGTATCTTTCCACCCCCAAAAGATCTAGATTAAGAGATTATTTAATTATGAAATAATCCATCACAGGTGTACCCAACCACTTGGATTTTAGTTAGATATAGATATAGTCAAGTTGATAACCAAGAACATCCATCAGAGTCAGGTTGCTTTGTTTGTTTGTTTGGTTTTTTCGAGACAGGGTTTCTCTGTATAGCCCTGGCTGTCCTGGAACTCACTCTGTAGACCAGGCTGGCCTCTGCCTCCCAAGTGCTGGGATCAAAGGCGTGTGCCACCACCGCCTGGCAGGCTTGATGACTCTTTCATCCCATTCTTTTTAGAGGGAGAAACGGGTCTAACTGCAGTGCTTGATCCCCCCACCCCCACACTCCATCAACTTGCCATACCTTCAGATTGAAATTCATTTCACTTTTTTTCGTTAAACAGTTACATAGGAAAATACTTCGGACATACCCCAACATATTTCCAACAAAGTTCGAAGGAAAACTTCACTGAGATGATGAAGTATGAATGCTTTTAACTTAATTAAAGATCAAATATACTTATTACCTTTGCCATTTTCTCTGCCATACAGTTATGGCTAGTATGCTCCTTTGCAGATTGTTTCAGAACATTCTTGATCTATTGTTGGAAGGCAAAGATGAAGTCTAACAGAGGCAGACACCATATTTTATAAGTGCTATGGAAAGAGGAATTTGCAGAGGAGCTGTGTGTGTCTGTGTGTGTATATTCATGTGTCCTTGTAGATGTACATTACATGTACATGAAGGCCAAGAATAGCAGATGGGTTTTTTTTCCTGGATTTCTTCTTCACTCCATTTTTGGAGATTAGATTAGTTTCTCACTGATCTCGAAGCTCACCTGTTGACTAGATTGCCTGGTGAGTGTGCTCCAGACTCTTCTGTCTCTACCTTTCCATTGCTGGGGTACAGATGTAGGGATAGCCATGTTTAGCTTTTAAGTGGATCCTAGGAATTCCAGCTTGGACGGCTAGCACTTTTCCTGCTAAGGCATCTCCCAACCTGCAAAGACATCTAAAGCAGTCCATCTTGTCACTATTTCTCTACTGCAGAGCATGCTGGGCTAGCTGCCATTAACTTTCCCATGCTAGGCTAGCTCCTATAAACACTCTCATGATGGGCTAGCTCCTATGAGCCCTCCTCCCATGCCAGGCTAGCTCCTCTGACCTCTCCCATGCTGGGCTAGCTCCCATGAACCCTTCCATGTTGGGCTAGCTGCTATGAACCATCCCATGCTGGGCTATCTCCTAGGAGCCCTCCAATGCTGGGCTAGCTCCTATGAACCCTCCTATGTGCACCAGCATTAAACAGTAGGACTCATAGCTTCTTAATCAATTTAAATTTTCTCACTGAAAAAATAAATTACAAGAGTCTTGAAGCCATTTGATAAAAATAAAACAATGTAACATCTCATCCTCAGCAGAAATGGAAACGTATTCAGTTCTCACTCCCACCCTGAAACCCTTGGCATTTGCATAGCTGGGCTTTACAAAGCTAAGACCTATAGTTGTAGTTTAATGAACACAGCCAAAGATGAAGTTTTCGGATTGGGGGTTACATGTCTTTTTTTATTTTTTCTAATTCTAGCAGATGAAAAAGAACTTCTATTGAGATGAAGTATGAAAATACATTGAATGTAGGACCAGATATTTTAAATACATTCAGCAATGTACTAACAGTTTACCAAGGAAATAAACAAGGATCATGTACTTTGTGAAAGGTTTTGAACATTTTCTTTCTAACATGTTACTGAGAACACACAAAACAAATAAATATTGTAGTAGACATACTTTACAAAAACCAAAAAATCCATACCGATACACAAGCACTAATCTTCAAAAGTACTTGCTGATTGGTATGTAATCAAAATCTTCAAGTACCGCTTCTCTAGGGATATGTCAGAGGCAGTATATACTGAAAAAAATCAGTAATTAGATTTCCAAGACAAGAGAAGACCCTAAAGTGTTTAAAACAAACAACTGGGCTAGCATCCATTTGAACTACAGAGTCAGGCATCAACTGGAGGCGCTGCTCCAAATGACCTCTCATCTTTGGTTTCAGGCAGGCACCATGGTTGCACAAAGCTCCCTGGAGTCCAGAGCCTCTTCTAGCATTCTTTCCCAGTCAGGAGTACAAGCTCTAGGTGGGTTTTTTGTTTGTTTGTTTTTTGGTTTTTGTTTTTGTTTTTCTTTTTCATCTGCAGGAGAGGGTGGTGGTAGTATTTTCCTTAGTTTTTGACAACTGATAACTGAACATCTTTCTGGTTTGCACTTGTCCCCTATCCCTTCTGGACATCCCTGTGCAAACCCAAACACCCAACAATTCCTCACCCTGGGAGGCCAGCCCTGAGCAGCCCTGTCAGAGTGGAGTGGCCTTGATGACAAGGCCAGTACGAGGTCCTTGGCAGGGCTTGTCATCACTTTGCTGTTCTAGCTCTTCAATGTTCTTGGAAATATTCTGAACCAATCAATAGTCCTTCAGACAAAATGTTTTCCTGCCCAAGTGAGCTGGGGTCACTACTGATGCTCACACCCAAAGACTTTGAGACATATACTGGCTCACTGTGACTCTGTTGTTGTTTGTCTTACTTTAAAATTATTAAACAGAAAATTATTAAGTGCTTTTTGAGCATACCTTGTTTGAGTTTTGCCATCTGACTGTGTGTGTATGTATGTATGTATGTATGTATGTGTATATGTATGTATGTATATATGTATGTATGTACATATGCACTGTCTGCTTGCAGAATGGTTGAGTGATTGGCCAACTCCCTCCTGTGATCTCTGTGTAGTCAATCTGCTGGCTCTCCTGCATGGCTCTCACCTTGTGATCAGTCGGTACTCCAGTCGTTCAAAAACAACATTGGGAAGCAGCAGCAGCAGGTGAGGGGGGCATCTTCCTATGTCATCATCTGAAGAAAACATCTCTGCAGAAAATTCAAAATAATCAATAAGAACAAGAATCCTACCCTGGAATTAACAGCTGATAGAATTAATGCTGAAGGACATAAGAGTGACATATAAAGGACTGTCACTGTGACTCTTTGCAAAGCCTCAGAGAGTTTCCCATGTGAGGCCACCATGACCAAAGTTAGAGTGCAGTGAGCTGCTTAGGAGGTAAGGGCAACCGCCAGACAGAAGAGGAATTTTAACTCCAGGCATCACCAAACTGCAGCGCTTATTGGGTTTATTTCTTTTGTTTTTGCTTTTCCTACATGAATTTACATAAAACACTTATATTATATTGTATTATATTTGTTTTAGTCATAACATTTATGTGGAGAAGGAAAAGACCTAAGAGGAAGCGACAGAGCCCCGAGGCAGAAGAACAATGTGGTACTGAGGTAGGGCTAACATTACCCAACCGCAGGGCACCTGAAAGCAGCTGTGATCAAGACTGTACGGAATAATGCACACAGTAGGTACAGTTCAGAAACAGGCCCGTGGAACAAAGCCTAAACGCAGACATAGAGATGATACTCCACAAAACAGCTACAAATAGTCCACAGTCCTTACTGTAACATGAAACATCCTAAAACTCCTCAGTGGTACCATGGGAGCGCAGCTGGGCCATCTTCTGTTTCCTGGTGACTTTTTCCCCCCTGGATGTAATGCTGGCATTGAGCTCATGAAGGAAGGACCTGATGGACCAAACTTCATTAACTTTCAAAAACTTCTGCTCTGAGAAAAGTGCAGTGAGGGGAGGAAGTTGCCACAGACTTGGAAGAAAATGTTTGCAGAGGAGGTCCCTTAGAAAAGACGGTTATTCAAAACACACGAAAAAAACCCAGGGCTTACTGCTCATGCAGAGGGCCTACGTTTAGTTCCCAGCATTCATATTTTGGATCACAACCTTCTGTAATTCCAGTTGTGGGAGACTGACACCCTCTTCTGGCCTCTGCAACCATTAGGTATGCATGTGGCACACAGACATACCTGTGGGCAAATATTCATATGTAAACAAAAATAAATCTTTTTCCAGAGTCTGCCCCACCTGGGAATCCTTCCCATATTCAACCACCAAACCCAAACACTATTGATGATGCCAGCAAGTGCTGGCTGACAGGAGCCTGATACGGCTGTCTCCTAAGAGGCTTTGACAGTGCCCTACTTTTAATACAGAAGTAGAGGCTCACAGCCATCCATTGGACTGAGCACAGGGTCCCCAGTGAAGGAGCTAGAGAAAGAACCCAAGGAGCTGAAGGATTTGCAGCCCCTTAGGATGAACAACAATATGAACTAACTAGTACCCTCAGAGCTCCCAGGGACTAAATCACCAACCAAAGAATAGACATGGTGTGACTCATGGCTCCAGCAGCATATGTATAGCAGAGGATGACCTAGTTGGTCATCAATGGGAGGTGAGGCACTTGGCCCTATGAAGGTTCTATGCCCCAGTGTAGGAGAATGCCAGAGCCAGGAAGTAGGAGAGGGTGGATTGGTGAGCAGAGGGAGGCGGGGAAGGAATAGGGGTTTTTTTCGGAGGGGAAACTGGGAAAGGAGATATCATTTGAAATGTACATAAAGAAAGTATCTAATTAAAAAATAAATTAAAAAAAAAAGAAAGAAATCTTTTAAAAACAAGAAGTCCTGGAGCTCAACAGTAAGGTTCATCATCTGTTCTTAGAGAAGTGGAAATTCAAATGACACCAAGATTAATCAGAAATATTAGAATGGCAAAATCCAGAACAGTGACGATGCCTGATGTGAAAGATTCTGGATGTGTGAGGTGATACAGACTCACTTGGTATTTTGCTGAGGCACAGCCCATTTGGGGAGAGTATAAATAGGACTCAACAGACAGTGACAGCATGCTTTCGTAGCTAGCTTTACAAGCTTTGTTGGTCTCATGGCAGAAAACTTCTGGCATTCTGGCTGATCCTCATCTTTCCTGCTGACTTGTGCCAGTTCAGCGGAGGCCTGGTGGTTTCTGCTGGATTGTGTCACCTCTGATGATTCATGTTTGGTATCCTGACACTACTGAATTGGACTGCTGGTATCCTGACAACGGAGATTGGAATTGCCCCCAAGAAGTACTTCTAAACAGGTCCACATCCCCTTCTCCTATTTACCCTCTTTTTCTCCCTACCTTTGGATAGTGGACTAGCAGTGGGTTGAAGTCTTTGAAAATCATTATTCAAAATAGGTTTTAGGGGGCTGGAGAGAGGGCTCAGTAGTTAAGAGTATTAACTGCTCTTCCTAAGGTCCTGAGTTCAATTTCCAGCAACCACATGGTGGCTCACAACCATCTTTAATGGGATCTGATGCTCTCTTCTGGTGTCTCTGAAGACAGCAACAGTGTACTCATATAAATAAAATAAATAAATAATTCTTATTTTTAAATAAATAATTCTTTTAAAAGAAATAGCTTTTAAAAAATCTTTATCTACAGATATCAGATACTGTGAGGACCTGGCAACTGAAACTGTATTCATTGCTAGTGAGATACAAAATACAGTTAACCACCTTGAAAGAAAGTTTGGTGGCTTCTTACAAAATTAAATATAAAAATACTCTTATCATACACACACACACACACAGAGTACTCCAAAGCAGTTAACATATGTTCACACGAGCTCCTGCACATGGTTGTTGTATTAGCTGTGCCTTTTCTTGTTGAAACATGGAAGTGTTTCAAGTAGATGAAGTATATGAGTTAGTTGAGAAGCATTCACATGACAGAATATTAATCAAAGTAGAAATAGATGACCTAGGGCTGGAGAGATGACTCAGCAGTTAAGAGAACTGTTCTTCCAAAGGTCCTGAGTTCAATTCTCAGCAACCACATGGTGGCTCACAACCATCTGTAATGGGATCTGATGCCCTCTTCTGGTGTGTCTGAAGACAGCTACTGTATACTCACAATAATAAAGTAAATAAATATTTAAAAAAAGAAGAAATAGATGATCTATGAAATCATGAAAAGATGTATGGGAGGCTTGCAGGCATGCTCATGAGTGGGGGAAGTCAGCTGGAGGAGACCATACTGGGAATGATCCCGGCTACATGGCATTCTAGAAAAACGTAGAGCTGTGAAAAGACAGAGAAAGAAATGAGGGAAACAACACCCTTCACAATAGTTACAAATAATATAAAATACCTCGGTGTA
>NW_022196897.1:102274443-102276831 GCF_008632895.1 Mastomys coucha
AGCCTAAATATAGCTATCTCCTGAGAGGCTCTGACAGTACCTGACTAACACAGATGTAGAGGTTCACAACCATCTATTTATTTGAGTACAGGGTCCCCAGTGAAGGAATTAGAGAAAGGACCAATGGAGCTGAGGGGTTTGCAGCCCCTTAGGACGAACAACAATATGAACTAAGTAGTACCCTCAGAGCTCCCAGGGTCTCAACCACCAACCAAGGACTGCACATGGAGGGGTCTGATTGTTCTGGCAGCATGTGTATAGTAGAGGATTGCAATTTGATCATCAATAGGAGGAGAGGACCTCGGCCCTATGAAGGTTCTGTGCCCCAGTGTAGGGGAATGCCAGGGTCAAAAAGTGGGAGAGGGTGGGGTGGCAGGCATGGGGAGGGGGGAGGCAACAGGCGTTCGTTTTGGTTGTTTTTGTTTGTTTCTTTGTTTTTTGGAGGGGAAACTGGGAATGGAGAAATTTACATGTAAATAAAGAAAATATCTAAAAAAAAAAAAAAAAAAAAAAAAAAAAAAAAAAAAAAAAAAAAAAAAAAAAAAAAAAAAGAAAGAAAGAAAGAAAGAAAGAGAAAAAGAAAGAAAGAAAGAAATCAAAACACCTGAGGGGAGGGAGAGGAAGAGATGGAGAGGCAGAGCACAGAGTGTAGTTTTAAAGTTTTCTAATGGGTGTTTTAAATTGACAGCCAACTTGAGAGGAAGAGATACAGCAAACATTCCTAACCTCACACATGCCTATGTACTAAGCAGGGAGCAGAGAAAATCCCCTGAATTGCACTGTTGTCGAATGTATTGTTCTGCACTTATCCGAACACACGGAAGGCAATGTAACAAGCCAATAACAAGCACTAGTGTAAACTTGGACTTTGGGTGATGATCAGTGTGAGTTCACCAGTTATAATAAAGAAACCACTCTGCTGGATGCTGATAATGGAAGAAACTCTGCAGGTTTCAGAGACGTGAACCTGAGGCATCTTGGCACTTTCTTCATAGTTTTGCTATTAAACTAAAGCCACCTAAGGAGTTCAGGAAATTCTATTCTAAAATATGTCACTTGGGCATGACAGGTACTTTCACTTAACACACCTGGGGAGCAGTGGATCCAGGATGGAGCTTTTTTTTATCGGATTAAATATGGAGCCTCCAGGAAGAATCCGATTGTCGTCATACGTCTGGAACGTTAACCAGAGAGACACATTGATGGAGGAGGTTGATGCCCTACCTACGCCGCCATCACCTGTTCTTCCAGAGCTGCTCTAAGTCTAGTCACCCACAAGACTTCATCAAGAGTGCTCTTATCCACCTTGCTCTCATCACACTCTCACAACTTGTTTCTCCCCACGTCCCAGCCCACAACCCCTAATCCTTTCTAAAGTTCAAGGAAGCAAATGAGCTTCAATCATCTCGCTGCATGTTTTTCAGGACTCTCGTGCATACATGCATATTTCAGGTTTTCTCCTTTTATCTCTCTCTTGTCAGCTGAGGTCACAGCTCAGCTAAAGAGCACAGAAGGAAGGGAGGGGGAGATGATTTTTTGCTCCCCTGCGCTGCTTTAAAAAATTTTTTTTTAAAAAATTGCAGGATTCCTGTTTTAGATTTTCTTCTCCTCTCTCTCCTCTCTGTCTCTCTATCTCTGTCTCTGTCTCTCTGTGTCTCTGTCTCTGTCTCTCTCTGTCTCTCTCTCTGTTTCTCTCTCTGTCTCTCTCTGTCTCTGTCTGTCTCTGTCTCTGTCTCTGTCTCTGTCTCTGTCTCTCTCTCTCTCTCTCTCTCTCTCTCTCTCTCTTTCTCTCTTTCTCCCCCTCTGGGCATGCCAGTTTTGTAAGAAGGTTTTAGATGGTCTGTCAGGGTCTGCCTCTGTCTACAGTGCTCTGACTGCCTCTACCATCACAGTGCAACTCACCTGTGTTCTGACAGCGACTCACTTGTTGACCATAACCTTTAGCTATGGAAAATTACAAGCACATAGAGAAGTTGAGAGAAGACCCTAAAAAGCTCTCAGGGGCTTCACAATGCATATGTTGAAACCACAGTATGGTTTCTTCTGTACTGACCCTAGTCCCAAGCACTACCACCTATTGCTACCTGACTCGGGTCTCTCATCATGTTACCACAAATATGGTATATATCTCTTCAAGAGATAAGCGCTGTGTGTGTGTGTATTTGTGTTTCTACATGTTCGTGTGTGTGTATATGTACATGTGGAGGGTAGAGGTTGATGTTTTCCTCAGCTGATCCACACTTTAAGAGCCTCTCTGTCATGCTGACCTTGAACCACAGCCCACTGATCAGCTAGACTGTCTGGTGTAAGCTTTGCTGCTTCTCTCTGCCCTACCCCAGTTCTGGAGTTACAGATACTGTGCCACCACACCTGGCTTTTTTTTTTTTT
>NW_022196897.1:102277584-102286868 GCF_008632895.1 Mastomys coucha
TACTCAGTTCAATGGATGGCTGTGAGCCTCTACATCTGTATTATTCAGGTACTGTCAGAGCCTCTCTGGCTTTTACTGGATTCTGGGCAAATAAACTCAGGTCTTGTGCAGGCAAGCACAGCCGCTGTATGCTCCTGAGTGCAGAGGTCCTGCCATGTTCAGAAGACACTGTTTTGAGATCTCCCTCCTCCCCACCCCTTTCATGCTGCTCCCTGAAATCTGAACTCTGAGGGGAGGAGCTCTGGAATAGATGTCCTGTTAATGGCCCAGCACACTCATCCTCTGCACTCTGACTATGTGAGCCTCTCTAGTAACCACTGCTCACTGCACAAAGACGCTTCCCTGGGGAGGACTGAGAGCTGTGCTCATCTGTACATTTTAAAGGCAGTTTGATAGTATATGTCTGTTCAGCGGAACATTAGCAGTAGATTCACTTCTGTGAGCTCCCTAGTCACAAGATCTTACAGTACCAGGCACGAGTCTACTCCTGTAGAGTGGGGTTTAAGTCCAGTCAGGAAGGGTGGGCTACCCACAAACATTCATGACCCTTTTGAACTTGCATGCATATCTTTTTGGTGTTTATTGACATTTTTTATAAATATTTTTTGAAAAAAGTGTGCCATTCATTTTTATTGCATATCTTTATTGGACTGTATTTGTATTGTTGCATTTTAAGGTTCTTTATAAATTTTGGAATCACAGCCCCATCAGATATGATTTGAGACTATTTTATCCTATAATGTGGATTTATTTTACTTCTGTGGTGTGTGTTAATATTTTAATGCACAAAATTCTAAATACTGATGAACTCTATATTTTCTTGATTTTAAATCCTGTGTGTGTATGTGTGTGTGTGTGTGTGCTTGTGGCACAGTACATATGTGTAGGTTAGAAGGCAGCCTTGTGGAGGTGGTCCTCTCCTTCCACCTTTGTATGGCTTCTGATGATTTAACTCATGTCTCCCGCAAGCTTTACCAGCTGAGCCATTTCTCTAGCCTTATATTCCTTTTTTTGTGCTTTGGTATTATAGTTTAAAAGTTATTGCTTAGTCTGAGGTCCTAAAACACTGTTGAAATTTCCCTTTTGGTCCCAGATAATTATTTATGGTTGTTTTGTTTGTTTGTTTGTTTGTAAGTTTGACTAAGGGATCTAAACCAGGTCTTCAGATGACATCTGGTGGTAAGTTCCCTTTATGTGAGTCTCCTCTCACTGAGTGATTAAACCCCAGTTTTGCTGATTACCCCCAAGATAGCACCAGCACATCTCTCTCTTTCCTGAGTGTTCCACTACACCAATCTTTAAAGCTAGAGCAGACTCCGGCTCCAAATTTGTAAGATTATTTTTCCAGGTCCCCAGGCTATGGACTTCCTGGTTCCATATTGTGTAATGTTGTTTCCTGGGTTACAGTGTTATGGACTTCCAGCTATGTCCTATTAGAGGTCTACACTGGCTAGATGTCTCTTCTGGAGTGATGTCAAGATTGATCGTGAGTGCAGATGTTGTCAGCTCCACCCATCCATTACACTGCCCACTGCCTGACCCTCACCGTCCCAACTCTGTGTTTAATGGTTTAGGCAAGTCATTGATAATCAGTGCCCAGATCTTACAGGAGTTGCAATGATCAAAGTTTGATCCTGGGTAAAATCCTGGAGGAGATAGATCCTTACTCAGTCTGCAATGTGTTTACCTCTTCTTCGTGTTCTCATTTTTAGGCTGTTTTGAAGTGGAAACTCAAGGATTCTCTGGAAAGTCAGTTGTGTCGGTTGGTTTTTTGCTGGGGTAAACATGTGAAGGAGAGTTTTCCTGAAGCAGACAGAAGTGAAAGGATGTTTTGCTAAAGCAGACACAGGAACATGGTGCTGAAGTGGACACAGGTGAAAAGCTAAGGCAGACACATGAAGGGATGTGTCCCTGAAGCAGACACAGGTGAAAGGATGTTTTGCTAAAGCAAGCATGTGAAAAGACATATGATGAAGGATTCTTCCCTAAGGACATGTGTGTATTGTGTAGTTGCGTTCCATTTGTCAGGACTCCATAGAGAGAAATGCGCCATAAAAACCTTCTAGTGGTGTGCTACAGTTTTTTGCTGCTTCCACAGACTCCGGCCGTGGAAGAGAGATGTCAGCTGAGACAGACTCACGTGGATTTTTTTCTAAGACAGGCTCGTGCGCTAAGGCAAGACATGTGGTGAGGCAAGACCCGTGGAGGACACACGATGTTTGAAGGGAGTATAAATAGGACTCAACGGACTGTGAGAAGGACTTAGCTTGGCTGGCTGGTAGGGCTAGCTATACAGCAAAGCTTGTTGATCTGGAGTCTTTGCTGATCTTTGCTTCGCCGAGAGAAGCACAGCTGAGAACTTCTGGCATCCATGCTGGTATGAATCCCTCCTGCTGACTTGTGCTGGTTTGGCTGAGGCTCTGTTGTCTCTGCTAGGTCATGCCGATTCGAGCTTGCTATCCCGACTCTACCAAAATGGACTGCTGATCTATCTGTGAAGTGTTTATGAGTGGATTGAGCTGCCTCTGCTGACCTGTGAACTGAACTGCTTATTTCCTCATGATGCAGATGGGATTTGCTCCAAAAAAAAAAAAATTTCTAAACACTTTCCCATATCTCTTCTTTCCCTACGACCACTGGTGGGTGGTGGGCTAGAAGGGAGGTTAAAGTGTTTAAGAACCATCATGAAAAGTAGGCATTGAAAAAAATTAAAGTTATACTCTTTACAGTTGGTTTTTTTTTTTAAATTTAAGTCAAAGCTCAGATCAATTTGTTCATATCTATGAAATTGGCTTCCTGTTCACTCCAGTATAGGCCAGGTCCCCCAGGAGTAGGTACTGTTCTGATATTATTTACATTGAAGGTCTGGATTTTTACATCTCTGTTTTTCTCTCCTGCTTCAGACTCCATGCATTCTTTAATTTCAATACTTTTCTTTTACTCCTTCCCAATAAACATGTCTTTTAATGAAGACTGTTTTAGAATCAGAATAAAATACAATAAACTTTTTTACTAATGTGCCACTGCTGCCGATTCCTGTTTGCTATCCTGTCACTTCTTAACTGGACTGTTGGTATCCCGACAAACAGATTGGAATCCCCCCAAGGAACTACTTCTAAACAGGTCCGCATCCCCTTGTCCTATTTACCATCTTTTCTTCCTTACCTTCTGATGGTGGGCTAGAAGGATTGAAGTGTTTAGAACCCTTTATTGAAAGTAGGTTTTAAGCCTGCACATTTGTGGGGCTGTTCTTCGGTGGGAGGCTCACTGCTCCTTCACAGATGTTCCTTCACAGAAGCCTCTTTTGTGCCATAGCCTCAGGTGGCTAAGAGATAGACGCAGGGTGGGATGCAGGACTGGGACCACCATGCTGTTTCCCACTGTTGTCTTTCCCACCTTTGCTTTTTTATGAAGCAAAGTTAATGTTTATTAAGAAAAGATTTTAACATAGACTTAAGCAAGTGTATTACAAGGGAGGCGGGATGCTCGGAGGGAGGAAAGCAGACACTCCATTAAGACAGAGCCACTTTTGTGACATTTATCTCATGGACATCTTTTCTTTTTTATCCCATGTGCCTTGCTGCTTTGCCTGCATTTACATCTGTGTGAGGGTGTCGATACTCTGGAACTGAAGTTACAGACTGTTGTGAGCAGTCAGTGTGCTCTTAACTGCTGAGCTATTTCTCCAGCCCAACTTACACACATTTTGATGATGGGGCGAGCATATAACCTTCCAATATATGTCTATGCCATCTTCATGTCTAGGCTTGGAGACATGATAGAACTGACACTTCTTTGTCACGCCTTCTGTAGCACTTTAAAACTGCTCCTTGGTTAATGATTACTGTTTGCTAAAAGCATGAAGAAACTTAAAACAGACGTGTAATGGGTTATTTTCCTGTTGCTGTGATAGAACAGCATGGTCAAGATGATGACGAGAGGGATAAGAGTCTGTCATGGCGGGGAGGCATAGCAGTACAATACAGCAGTCATGGCAGCTGAAACAGAAAGTCAAGAGCTCATATCAAGAGAGCCAAGATGGCAAACTAGAAGTACGGTGAGACAATGAAGTCTCATAGCCATCCCCAGTGACGTATCTCCTCCAATAAGGCTGTACCTACTAAACAACCCCAAACATCACCAACATCTGGGGACCAAGTATTCAGATATGGGAGCCTTTGTGGGGACCTTTCTCATTCACACCACCACAAGAAGTTTCATCAAGGGCTATGTTCTGGAGTTCAGAAGCAGAGTCAAAGTGGAGTCATCTAGGACCACACAGGACCAAGACCCAGGCACTTTCCTCCTTGATGGCTTCCATTCCTGAGGATCTCATAACCTTAGTTTATTAAGGTCCACATTACTCTTTACATCTGAATTCCATCTGTGCGGGGGGAGAAGCACAAAAAAGCACATGCCCTTCTTTTTATTTTATTTTTTAAATATTTATTTATGTATTCAGACACAAGATTTCTCTGTGTAGCCCTGGCTGTTCCAGAACTCACTCTGTAGACCAGGTTAGGCTTGAACTCAGAGATCCTAGATCGCCTGCCTCTGCCACCCAAGTGCTGGGATTACAGGCACGTGCTATCACACCGGGATCTGTCCCCTCTTTTTGAAAGTACACTTACAAGTTTCATGTGGCACTTTCCCTTTTGTGCGGTTGTCGGAATTAGTCACGTACACCACTCAGTCTGTAAAGAAGAGCCAGAAAGTTCATGCAACCATAAGGTCAGTTAAAAATTATGAGTTTCGTTACAATGCAAAGAGAAATACGTAGGTATCAGGAGACAAGTGATCAGATAATAATCCAATTAATAATATCATCTACAAATAACGGTCAGAGCAGCAAGCAAGAAACAATGGAAATTCAGTTCTCAAGTCCAAGACAAGGTACTTTGGTTGAGGCTGTCCCTCAGGGAAAGAGCCCTTGCCTGGCATGTACAAAGCCCTGGGCACGGTCCTTAGCATTGCAAACAGAAAGAAAATGCAAAGGCAGCTTTAGCTGGTATCTTAACTTAGGCTAGATGATAACGAAGTATTTCAGATACGGTTGCCTCTCCTTCCCAGTAGTACATCGAACTGACAAACCTTGCTCCTTCTATGGAAAAGATATGCGTTCTGGGGCCCTTCGGATGAAATCTGAAGACCTACAGCTGATGAAAACTAAATTATTGTGGTCAGTGTGTCTCTATTTCAGTGAGTTCCATTTTTAGGAGGAAAAAAAAAAGTTCTAAAATAGTTTCGTGCGTATTGTATTTTTAAGGTTGGAGTGAATGAGCGCTCATTGAATCCATTTGTGCTTGGGTTTGGTGCCTTTGGGTTTTGAATTGGTCATGAGGGAGAGAACTGCTTTGAAATCATTTATTTGCTTTCTGCTTTATATAAAGCACACTATGTTCCCAAGCTCAAATTCTGTAGAAGAAATCCCCACTTCCAAAACAACATATTGTCCAAAGTGGTCACCCCAGGCCCCCTCCCCCCTCTGGCAATGGTGGCTGACTCACTGAGCACTGGCAAGACTTCCACCTTCCACAAACATTTTGAATTCTGGAGACATTAGGATAAGCTTCCTGTTTGGTCAGCCTGTGGCTAAGAATCAAATAAAGATGTGGTTTACCTCTCTCTGGGTATGGTATGCAGCACGAAACTCACAGTGAGAGACTAGGCACTCCCTGTGCGGGTAACAGGCAAGGACTCAGGAATCTCTTCAGTCATCCCCTGGGCCAAGTTCTCTGTTTCCCTGCTGTCCCCTGGTCAGGCCTGCAGTCCAGTCTGCTTCAAGCCTTAGTGGTCCAAACACATAGACGAGGCAAGAGCAACGATTTTCATGGATTTTCCTCTTGGATTTAGTTTCTGATAAAAACAAAATGAAATAAAACAAACAATAATGACAACAAACTTCTGGAAATTGAAACAACTCAGTAGCAATTAAAAGCTGGTAGAGTACGTCAGTTCAATCCCAGCAACCCAACTAGACAGCTCACAACTGTCCATCACACCAGCTCCATGGGATCTGATCCCTCTTCTGGCTTCCGTAGACACCTGCACTCATGTATACATACCACACACACACACGATTACAGCTAATTAAAACTAAATCTTAAAAAAAAAATTTCCCTGTTTTCTGTGATATGCTGCCCTCCTCTGTACCGGTTCTAGGATTCCTTCACACATTCTTGCCACTTTCTTCCTCCATCCTTTTTTGTTACCATTTTTGACTTTGAATCCCTCCCACCACCCACCACCCACCACCCACCAACTTCATGGTGGCTCTTCCTTCCCTATACTCTGTTCTGGAATGACTGGATGCTCTACCAGCCACATTCGTGATTTCTCCATTTTGACAAGAGCTATTATTATTCATTCCTTTGCCTCATTCAAAGGGTCCTGGATGAAAGTTAAAACTCAAGCTCAGGGGGTTGAAGGGTCAATTACGATCCATTGCCATAATACAAATGAAGTGAAAATGTACCCTCGATTCTCTGAGTCAAGAGATTTTTTTTTCTTACTATCTGTGTTGGGAGTTCTTGGTGGAACAGTAAGGACAGAGAGCAAGGCCCCTCCCTCCAGCTTTCTTTCTTCAAACTTTGAGAGGATGTGGACTAGATAATTGATGACCCCTTACATGTTTTTCAAGAAGACCTTACCAGTTCTGCAGTAACATGGTAGCTAAGGGAGAATGCATTAATGTCCATGGACAACTTCAAGTTCTTTTTTGTTTTTTTCCAAGGCAGGGTTTCTCTATAGCCCTGGCTGTCCTGGAACTCACTCTGTAGACCAGGCTGGCCTCGAACTCAGAAATTTGCCTACCTCTGCCTTCCAAGTGCTGGGATTAAAGGCATGTGTTACCACCGCCCGGTTTTGTTTGTTTGTTTTGGTTTTTTCTTTTGTTTTGTCTTGGAAAAATTCTTAAAAACAGTTATTTAATCATAGCTCCAAGTTTGTTGGGGGGTGGGGAGTGGGGGAAGACAACTGTTGAAATTAAAAGCAGCCTGACACATCAGGGGCAGCTAGTACACACAAATAAACAATGCACAAAAGACTGGGATGTTCATTCTCTTTCCCTGCTTGGACACATACTGTGTGCATCCTTCACCCCCACCCCCTTCCTGGTATTCCAGTGTCTCTGAAGAGGCTCTGGGTGACTGACCATGGGCAGAACCCCGCTGCTCTCTAGAGTGCTCTCCCCAGGAGTAAGGCAGACACAGTTGGGAGCCTGCTCATCATTGTTGGAAGCTCAGTGGACTTCTCTGGTGTGAATCATTAAGCTGGGCTTCGAGAGAATGTTTCCCTGAGAAAAGTGGGCAGAGCTCTCTTTGAATTAAAACACAAATCAGAAAGGTCTGGAATACATCTCATGTTCCTTCGCAAGGCAGAAGGCTGTCTGTGGAGGAGGCGGGCTTTGTGGCATGGTGGGCCTGTTTCCCACAGCTGCGAGCAGACTTTTCTGGGAAATGAGAGAACTTATTTGTCCAGACTTCAGACTCGTCACTTTTCACAAGCTTGTAGGTTAGGCGTCCCACGTGGCCAGTTTTCAGGTTCGAGGTCTGATTCTTATAGACAAATACAATTTTTCCAGCTGCAGCAGCTGGATGGCCGGATGGTAAAGGACAAACAGAGTCCTTGCTTTCTTTGTTTTGTTTTTAAAGAACATCAGGCTTCTTGCACATTAAACGACTCTTTCAAAACTGTAGTCTGATGGGTTAAATGTAAATGATCTGAAGACATGTGGCTTAAGTTTTCCAAAAAGCACACACACGGATTTAAATATGAGAAGGAAGGTCTCAGTAATGTTAGCTTTGGGCTTTCGTAGTCTTCTGTAGTCTTCTATTCCTAGCGCGTGGTGGGTTTCCAGAATCAGACTTGGGTTTTTGTAAAGGTGATTCAGGAGATGACTGAGTGAACAGTTCTCTGGGACACAGGGCTTTCTCAGGAGCTGAGTTGGGTATCTCACACTCGAAAACCTCATTTGAGCTTGAATTATTCTGGCCACATCTTCATATCAACAGTTTACCAGGGTTTTCACTGTTCATCGTCAGGTGGAACATCATCGAGACAAGCACTGGCAGTTCTACCCACATCGAAATTGCCAAATAGGTAGAGGGAACACTCCACCATCTCCTGCTTGTCTTAGGTGCAACACTGAAGAGAATATAATACAAAAGAAAGAACAGAAGTGCTACAGTCAGATGTGGGTTCAAGTCTCACTACTCTCGCTTGCTGATTTTTCTCCTATAGATTTTACTGTTTCTCTTTTTCCTTTTTATTTTAGTGTGAGTGTGCTGGGTGGGTGAGCGGGTATGTGTGCTGACATGCATGCAGGTGCAAGCGTGCGTTCATGTGTGGGAGGCTTGATGTGGATATCTGGAATCTTCCTTTTAGCTCTTCCACCATATTCTTTGAGGTTGAGGCTCTCAACCAAACTCAGAGCTCACCAGTAAAGCTGATCTCCCCAGCCAACTTGCTCTAAAGATTCCCTTGTCTCCACCTCCTAAGAATGGCATTACAGCAGTGCCCATTGTATAAAAAAAAAATTAAATTCCAAGTTTTCCTTTCCTGGACCCTGCTCCTGGAATGATGACTCTGAGACTAAATATTTATTAAGAAATGCCTAGGCTGTAAACTTTGGCTCATTTCCTGACTAGTGCCATTGAAACTATTCTGTCTACCACTTAGTTACCTCTCCTTCAGTCCCAGTCCACTTCTTCTTTCTCATCTTCTCAGAGTTTCTCTGAGTTCATCTACTGGCTGGCTGACTTCCTCTGTCTCCTCCGTCTATCTTCCCTCTCTTCTCCCGAGTGTCTCTTTTAGCGCTTACTATTTCCCAGAATCCCCTCTCTTCCGGCCAATGCCCCACCTATTTCCTGCCTCAGCACATTGGCCTTCGGCCTTTTTATTGACAAGTGATGTTTTCTAGAGATTCTCTCTACAGCCCAACTCCCAGCCGTGCATATTTTCTGGGCATCCAAACACTGGGTCTCTTGCTTGTGTATCAAGGGCCATGACTGCTGAGTCATCTCTCCAGCCCTCATTAATAAACAAAACAAAATATTATCTCATGGGAATAATGAGTGATGCATATGCAGTACCTCAACAAGAGTTAGGTACTTAGAAGCTGCTTAGGAACTGGAGTTGATAATAGTAAGCAGACCGTCATTTCCATTTTCCTTTCTTTCTTCCTTTCCCTCCCTCCTTTCCTCCCTCCCTTCCTCCCTCTCTTCCTTCCTTCTTCCTTCCTTCCTTCCTTCCTTCATTTCTTCCTTCTTTCCCTCTCCCCCTTC
>NW_022196897.1:102287042-102292158 GCF_008632895.1 Mastomys coucha
TCCTCCTCCTCCTTTTCCTTTATCTGTTTTTGTGGGCTACTCCCTGCTTCTGGAAATTTCCATAACAATAGTAATCTACTCACTCCTTTTTCAGTACCCAGAGTGGCAGGATGCAACACAGAAGATTGCCTTGGATAGTTTTAAGAAGTCTGCCCCCTGGCCCATGCCCTGTATTTGCAATCTTAGGATGAAGGTGTGGGGACCTAGAGGTCAGATAGTATATCTGGTAGTTCTGATGCTGACTGCAGTCTGTACTTTGTTCTTGTTTCTTTTTGCTACCCTTGTGGTACTGGGGATCAAACGTGGAGCCTGTTCTTGCATGGTCACTGAGTAACATCCCTAGCCCAGAGGCTCAAACTTCACAAAGAATGGTTCTCCAGAGACCTGTCCCTCTGCAAGCACAAGAAATTGTGGGTCCTGTGAAACCTGGACACTTGGTTGTAGACAATCATAGCCACAATTCATGGCTCTCTACTAACATATGGTTGTACATTACTTTGTTATACATCAGGGTTGGGTTATCAGAAAATATATGAAGATCATTCTGCTATGATGCTAACTTTGAAAGTACTGTCTATGTTGGAAGGGAGCTGGTTACAGTCAGAGAGAAAGAAAGTCCCCAGTTTTCACCATACATCAGCCAATGGCCTCAGCTCTACTTCTCTTTGTTAAACACACTGGAATGGGGGAATTACTTTGAGCCTTCCGAGTAATCATCTGGGACAGTGATTCTCAAACTGTGATCAAGGACCAGCAACAAGCAAGGGACTTGTCATCAGGGCAAATCATCCGAGCTGCCCGTGCTCTGACCCAGTGGGTTAGGGAATCTGAGGGCAGATTACTTCAGTAAGGGCAGAGCCTCTGTGTGCTTATGAACCTCACAGGGGACTCTCAGCCATGTTCTAGTCTGATAAGATCTAACTTAGAAGAACAAAATCATGTTTACAATCGGCAGTCTAATGAGTAACATGTGAACACGTGGGTAAGGTTTAGAGCCTTGTGTCCCAAGAGATGGTAAAATATATTTTATATAGTAGACACACAGAGATGTGCTTGTCCACATAAAAATGCAGTTTGGTACTTCTGCAAAGGATCTGCTTCTAGCATTACTGAAAGGAAAAGTGTGAACTGGGTGACAAGAAAATTTTACATTTCACATAACACTTTTGTATGTTCTCTTAAATAGGTACACATATTTATTTGGAATCTTTAATTTCTCATTTACAATGAGAAAACAAATGAGAGGCAACTAAAAGAAAACTAAGAGAAAACTAAAAGAAACTAAAAGAGATAAACATTCTTCTGATCTGAGACAGAGAAAAACATTCAAAGAAAATTATTTCAAAGAAGCAAAGGATAAATTTGTATAAGAGTGCTAGTCTTAAATACTACCAGTATAAACAAATACATGTTAAAATATGCGCAACATGACTTCAAACATCAGTCAGTTCCTTGGCAGGATGAACAAAAGGGAAAAGCCAGAGGCCAGTGGCATAGGCAGGGAAATGGGGATAGCCCTGCACATACCTTGTTAACGAGGTAAGAAGCTGGACAAGCTCCACCGGCTGCTCCTAAACCTCCGCAGCCCCAGCTTATCAAATCTGATGTTAAGAAGAGCTAGAAAAATGCTCTATCTACAAAGATGCTGCATCCTTAATTTAAGAGAGAAGAACAGGCCACCATTGTTGGGCAAATTAATTATAGCGAACATTTGATAAATAGAAAGAGAACTCAATCATACAAGAATGTCATAGCCATGAACCTTAGCGAACAATGAATGCAGAACACTTTTCAAATGTCTTAGGAGACTAGCAAGGTCTCCATGTTGGAGCTGGATAAAAAGATATTACAGAAAGGCCATTACAGGGTAAGTCCTTTCATAAACAGGCAAAGAACTCATAAATAGACAAGATATTATTGGGGCTGGATAGACGGCTCAGCAGTTAAGAGCACCAATTGCTCTTCTAGAGGTCCTGAGTTCAATTCCCAGCAACCACATGGTGGCTCACAACCATCTGTAATGGAATCTGATGCCCTCTTCTGGTGTGTCTGAAGAGAGCAATAGTGTACTCTGATATATAAAATAAATAAATAAATAAATAAATAAATAAATAAATCTTTTTTAAAAAAGATATTATTAACCAGAAAGTTACAGTGCCACTGTAATGCTGAGCCAGGTTTCAACCAATATTTTAGAGTGCAAAATTTATAAACTTTAAAAAACAAATAAACAACTCTCACAAATGGAGAAAAGGCAAAAAGACATATCACTGGGGTGAGAGCATCAATAAACAATAGTAAATGTGGCTGGAAAAAAAAAGTGTACTCTTCAGGCTGATAAACGGAGCTCATGTTTTGAAAAGTATCATTAAAAACACACTGGTTGACCACTGGCCCATCCAGCACCCGCATCTGGAAGAATTTTACAACTGCAAAGCTTGAGACATTGACTGATTTGGAAAATAAAATTGGTCATTTCTTCTGTGCAGGAACAAAGAGAGCAAAGACAGGCAGTCTATGATTCAGAAATGGAAGGCCTGTACCCCAAAGACTCATGGGCCCTCTTTGGAGGGAACTTCACTATGTAGGAGCTTTTTTGTCCAAGCAGCCAGCATTGACCTCCATTTCTCATCTGTACCTTTTCCCAAGCTCAGCAAAATAGTCCACTTTCGAGAAACAACTGGGCAGGAAGTGAGGGAGGGCTGATTTTCATCCTGGGAGGTTTGATTCCCACAAGCAAAGAGCTGTGGTGGAAGCCATCGGGACGCTTTGGCGGCACTTCGGGGTTGTTGCGCATTATAAACTCCATCTGTTTGAGCATCCAAAAGCCGTGGAGTGGGGCAGGGAAAGATTCTATTTCATTTCAGCAGATCCCAGCTAGATGAGATCCTGCTGCAATCTGGAAGCCAGCTATGGATATCACATGTGGATCTGAGGAGGTGGCTCAATGCACTGAGCTTGGAGTGGGGCCAAGGGCAAAGCATGATTTCCCTAACACAAAAATCCGTGTGGAGTTCACTTCAGTCTAGGATAATTAGGTGAAATATGAGGCTAAGCTAATGGCAAGGGAAAAGGACCCCTCCTCAAACAACAACACAAAACCAACCAACCAACCAACAAAACACAATCTCAAGACCAGGAGTTAAGAACAGGGTTTAAGAACTAGACTACACCTGTGCCTAGTGGTCCACATCTTTTATCTCAGCACTCACTCTGGAAGCAGAGGCGAATGGATTGTGTTTTTGTGAGTTTGAGGCCAGCATGGTCTACATATATGTTCCATACCAGCCAAGACTACATAGTGAAGCCCTATTTCACAAAAAAACCAACCAAACCAACCAACCAACCAACTAAACAAAAAACAAAACAAAACAAAACCCAACCAATGCTCCCCTGTCCCCCAACACCAACAAACAAAAAACAGAGTAGAGGCACAGAAACTGTAAGAGGCTGTGGAATGCTAAGCCCTGGGAGGAGACATCTGCATCTTAGCACTCCAACTCTTACACGGAGCATTGTCAGCCCAGTTGAGAAATTTTCATTTAAAATATGTATGCATTTATATATACAGACTTATAGGCATGGAATGAAGTTTTGGATAGATGGAAAATAATGACTCCTTGTGACTTTTCCAGACATCCTTACTAGTATCGTGTCATCCTCTCAACTTCTGTATTCGTGTCCTACTCCTCCCCAGTTAGTTCAAACCCCTCGTACCCCACCCACCCACCTTCAAGTCAGGGCACCCTGCTCTCCCCCTTGCTACTGTTCCTCCCTCCTTGCCAAGGCCCCACAGTACTTCATTATTCTCCTGCTTTCTGCAATTGCTCTAGATTATGTACTCACATTTAAAGATTTGGAGCTAGGAACTGCGGATGGAAGAGAACATGTGGTGTTTGTCTTTCTGGGTCTGGTTTCCCATCTTTAGTATGCTCTTTTCCAGTTCCACCCATTCACCCAGCCAGACCCTAGCTAAAGGTGGGCAGGGACTGAATGGGCAACAAGGCTGTTACAGGACACTTCTTAGTGATCTATGCAGGAAAGTATATGGGATTTTTCTTCATTTGGTATAGCTGCTCTTAAATTATGCTGGTATTAGTTTTCTAATGTTATTTGGTGATGGTGGCTTGAGGGCATCTTATTTGGAAATATTCCTAAACGCTCATTATTAGTTAGCTACTTCTTACTATAATGAAACAGCTGAGGAAGGGTACTTTATGAAGAAAAAAGGTTCATTTAGTTCACAGATGTGGAGGATGGAAGTCCAAACCATAGGGATCAAGCTCAGCTGAAGGTCTTGTTGACTGTGCCATGTCATTGTAAAAAGACATTTATCTGGTGTCTTAGTCAGGGTCTCTATTCCTGCACAACATCATGACCAAGAAGCAAGTTGGGGAGGAAAGGGTTTATTTGGCTTACTTCCACATGGCTGTTCATCACCAAAGGAAGTCAGGACTGGAACTCAAGCAGGTCAGGAAGCAGGAGCTGATGCAGAGGCCATGGAGGGATGTTCTTTACTGGCTTGCTTCTCCTGGCTTGCTCAGCCTGCTCTCTTATAGAGCCCAAAACCTCCAGCCCAGGGATGGCACCTCCCACAAGGGGCAATTGAGAAAATGCCCCACAGCTGGATCTCATGGAGGCACTTCCCCAACTGAAGCTCCCTTCTGTGATAACTCCAGCCTGTGTCAAGTTGACACACAAAACTAGCCAGTACAATTGACCCCTTGTCAACTTGACACACAAACACATCACTATTAAGCCTTAACCCTTATGTTCTTATTTATCCCCAAGATCTAAAGTCCCACAGTCTTTACATATAAAATTCAAAGTCTCTTAACTGTGGGTTCCAATAAAATACGTTCTTCCTTCAAGAGGGAAAAATATCAGGGCACAGTCACAATCAAAAGCAAAACCAATGTCTGGGATTCAACTCACGATCTTCTGGGCTTAACTGGTCACTTCTCCAGCTCTGTCCTTTGCAGCACACTGCTTGTCTTCTGGGCTCCAGATGCCTGTACTCCACTCTTGCTGCTGTCCTTGGTGGTCACTCATGGTACTGTCATCACTAAAACACTCTCTTCCACTGTAACTAGGCTTCACCAATAGCCTCTCATAG
>NW_022196897.1:102293026-102306677 GCF_008632895.1 Mastomys coucha
CTGAAGCTCCCTTCTGTGATAACTCCAGCCTGTGTCAAGTTGACACACAAAACTAGCCAGTACATCTGGTCTCTGTCCTTCTGTCTTAGAGGTTTTTCTTTTCTGATAAAATACCATGGCAAAAAGCAACGTAGACTGCAAAGAGCTCATTTCACTTCCACTTCCATATTACAGCCCATTACTGAAGGAAGTCAGGGCAGGGACTCAGGGTAGGAACCTGGAGGCAGGAGCTGAGGCAGAGGCCATGGAAGAGTGCTGCTTACTGCTTTAGCCTCTGTGGCTTGCTCAGGCTGTTTTCTTGCGGCACCCAGAACCAGCACCCTACCCACAACGGGCTGGGCCCTCCCACATTGATCACTAGGTCAGAAAGAGCACCAAAGACTAGTGCATTGCTAAATCTGATGGTGGCATTTTCTAAATGGAGAGTCCCTCTTCCTAAGTGACTCTAGCTTGTGTTGAGTTAATATTGAAGTAACCAGGACACCTTCTTACAAAGCCATGAAGATGCAACCTTGAAAGTCTACCCTCATGATCCTCTATAAACCCAATCATTCCCCAAACATCTGTAAACATCATAGTCAGGCCAAGTTTCTACTCTCTTAATATCATTACTATATTGTTGAGGCTTGGTCTTTTGGTGTGTATTATAATGCTAAATACTGGCCCCCAAAGTCTGGTTACTCCTATGGATGAGGAGATTATCACATATAGCAAGGGATGCTATATGGCCTTGCTCCTTAATTTAAAACTATTGGTTAAATATAAATGCCTACAGCCTATAAACTGGGCAGAAGAGAGGTAGGCAGGGTTTTGGTTTCCAGGCTTGGGTTCTGAGGCAGGACCACGAGGGAGAAGAGAAGACGGGGGAGAGAGGAGAAGATGCCATGGGGTAGGTGAGTTATGAAAACACTGCCATGAGGGCCATAAGAGCAGCCCAGATGGAGCATGGCAACTTACAACTTGGGGCTATTGATAGGGAAATAGCTACTAATAGCTTAGAGGGTAGATATTTGCCTAGCTCTTGTGCTTTAAAGGGTTATTATAAAGATTGTGCCCGTCTTTTTTTTTTTTTTTTTTGGTTTTTCGAGACAGGGTTTCTCTGTATAGCCCTGGCTGTCCTGGAGCTCACTCTGTAGACCAGGCTGGCCTCGAACTCAGAAATCCACCTGCCTCTGCCTCCCAAGTGCTGGGATTAAAGGCCTGCGCCACCATGCCCGGCTTGTCTTTTATCTGACAACTAAATGATCTAAGTGAGGTAGAAACCCCTGATTGAGAATATTTATTACAACAACATATTACTTTAAGGATTAATTTAGATTCTGGACCCACATTTAATAGTTAAGCAGGATGTGTGTGTGTGTGTGTGTGTGTGTGTGTGTGTGTGTAGGTGTGTGTGTGCTTCTGTGCCAGTTGGTAGCTGTTAATTTCCCCATTTCAGTGTCTGGTCCTTGGAGATTCACCTCTTCAGGTAGGACCTGCTCAGATTGCAGAAGCCTTCTCCCCACTCTTAGTCTGGGCACAGACACCCTCTGGTCCAGTCTCCTCCGGGTCTCTATGGACTGTGTTGTGATGCTGGCCATGAGGCAGCCCTGTCTGGGTTTCCTGTCTGGGTGCCCTGTCTGGGTTCTCTGACTGCCTTTGCTCTCCTTGTCTCACAGCTCCCCTGCTCGCTATTGCTCTTGAGGCTCCTTCACTCATCCATCCATCCCATTAGGTCCTGGGAGGAAGGGATTGTTTCTGAGAACAGCGTTGCCAAGGAGACCGCAGCCTGGAAATAGCAGCTACTTTTCTTAGTCTCTTTTCTAGTTCCCACTTTCAAAATCTTTCCCCTTTTTCACAGCTTCAGGGTAAGACACAAAACAGCTGTGCTACTGTTTGAAAACTGCAGCTCACATGTAAAATGCCCAGATCCCAGCAGAATGGCTTCTCAGCATTTTGTGTTTTTAGAGAAGTAAGCAAAGCCTATCTGCTTATTCTGATGTAACTCTTGCGTGCTTTAATTACACAAGTGATATTCTCTCATTGTTAGAAATTTGGAAAATAACTGCTGATAATCTCCAAAATGAGCATTGCCAAGAGATAATATTTCCACCACTTCTAAATCCTCGTTTAGTTCATGTATTTTAGCAGCACAGTTTTGCCTTTACACTCAGAATTTTAATGTGCCTGGGTTGGGTTATAGGTGGGGCGTGGGGGCCCGCTGTTCACCTGGACTGTCATCTGCACACAGCACTCTCAGGTTCCTCTACGGATCTCTTAGTGTCCTCTGTGATTGACCTGCAAGGCATCAGCTTGCAAATGTACCACCAACAGCATAGTAGCTTTGAGATATTTGTTACCTGGAAGGTAGAACACCTGATATTTTTGCATTTTTATTTCTCCATATTCTACCCTTTTAATTTTAAACACCTTGTCATTTGTGTGTGTGCATACTATGTGCTGTGTGTGTGTGTTGCACACACATGCCCGGGAACCCATGGAGGTCAGAGGACAGCTCTCAGGATTGATTCTCTCTGACCATGTCGGGTCCAGGGATCAGACTCAGGTCTTTGGTTTGGGTGGGAAGCTCCTTTACCCACTGAGCTATTTTGCCATCCTCTGTTTTTGTCTATCTAATTATTTATCTTAAAAGAGCCTCATTGGTTGTAGTCTCAAAAAAAAAAAAAACCTTCTGTGAATATACATTCCCAAAATGTTAATGAAAGACTGATGCAAATAATTTTTTTGAGAGGTGATATTTTTGAGGATCTTAGCAATTTCCCATTCAAACTGAAACTTAGTAGTGAAATGGATTAAGTGTTAAATATTTAGGAACAAAAATGCAGGAGAAAACTATTTGAGTAGGATTTTTTTTCCCACTCCCTTGAAGTTTGATGTTTAGCCTTGGTGAAATACACACACACACACGTATACACACACAAGGCTGACTGTCATTTTGCTCCTTCACACAGACAGCTTGAAACTGAAATGTTATCTTCCATCTGACATCTCTACATAACCATCATGAGGGAGTCAAATAACACACAACACTAAACTTAGACTAGACATAGATGGCCACGGAGCTGAATCCTTAAAAAGACTATGCTTTGGTTATTCCAGTAGGCCATAAACATCGCTGAAGTGTTATATTTCTAGTGTTTTTATAGTTTTGCCTATTTTAAGATTGCTAGCAGGATTTTTCCCCCCAAATTAAGAACACAGAGCACATCCTTTAAAAATGAGCTCACTGCTTGCAGAGACGCCTTGGTGGGTAATGTGCTCTCTGCACAAGCATGAGGACCTGAGTATGAATATCCAGCATCCACAATAAAAGCCAGACACAGTGGCACGCGCCTGTAATCTCAAGACTGTGGGTCAGAGACGGGCAGATGCCTGGTGCTTCCTGGCCAGCCAGTTGAACCTAGTGAGTTCCCAGTTCAGTGGAAGATAGGATCTCATAAAATAAGGGTCAAAAAGATAGAGGAAGACACTTAAAACATTGACCTCTAACCCTGCCTGCGCATGTATTCATACACAACAATAGTGTGATTACACCTTGGGGATACATGTACTTTTCTAGTGTGAACAGAGCTGGAGAGTTTACTGTTTACGAGTTCCCTCCTTATGTTGAGTTTTCTGTGGGTTGGGCCCACTTCCTGTTGAAGGTTCTAAACTAAGCACCTGTTCTACCCACAGAAAATCCAAGTCTTGTTTTTTAGACTGATAGACAGGCAGTTGATCCGTATCTGTCCTCTGCCCTTGACTGCCCTGAGGCAGAATGAGGTTGTGACAGTGCCTTCTGTCACGTGTCTCATTGCTCTGCCTAGGCATTTTCTGTCCCCAGTAAATGCAGTGCTTGCTCCATGTCTCTTTTGTGACCACAACAGAATTTATGACAGAGTTTAATGTCTTACCTTAAGGTAAGAGCTTTGCCCTGTCCAGTCATGGAACTCCTTTCAGTTACTGGGGTTTGGTTTCTTAATGTGTGATTGCAGCAGTATTTCTCCCATGAATACACGTTTTTGAGAAGAAGCAGAATCCTACAGTTAAGTGGTGGTGCACCCCCACAACCCCAATACTTGGAATGCTGAGACAGGAGGACAGCTGTAATTTTGAAATCAGCTACATATTGAGCGCCAGGCTAGCCAGGGCGTCATAGCAAGACCCTGTCTCAAACAAGCAGACAAATAGACGGACAGATGGACAAATGAGGTGAGAGGGCCAAAATTAAAGTGTAACAGGAAGCATTTGTTGAGCTTCCTTGAATAGGTCAGGACAGATCCCTCTGCGCCTCAGGGCTGTGGCGCCCCCTAGTGGATGCACGGAGCTCCTTCCTCCAGGTTTCTGGCACGTAGATGATTCCCCTCCTTCCAGCTGGTTGTTTCAGTTTGTCAGAGCAAGCTCAGCATGTCTTTGAAATCAGTGGGATTCGGAGTTTTCATTCCCTCTTCCATGGCTTTAAATGGAAACAGATCGCCGGGCAAGGAAGCCATCCTTTATTTGCTGGATGCACGCTGCCAAAAGATGAATCTTTCCCATGTTTTGGGGGAGAGCCCACAATGAAGTGAGGTGCACGGAGTTGTGGTAGAGGGCTTGACCAGGGCATAGGAATCCACAGGTTCTTGTGAGGATGCCTTTGGGCTGATGCTCCACAGCCACAAGCAGCACAAGATCTCTGCAGCTTCTTAACCTCTTGAAGCAACTTGCACATATCTCCGGACCCGGGAAGTGCACTCCATCGATTTATACACAAGCCTAGGTAGGGTTAGACGCTCTTTTGTCTTTGTAGCTTAGGTGTCAGCATAAAGTCTTTATATATAGTATGTGGTTACCAAACCCTAACTGACAAATTAATGATTAGGTTCTTGTGAATAGGTGACACCTCACTCAGCTGCAGTTTAATACGGAAAACGTTTCCCTTGGCTTAACCTTCCTCTAGCATCCCTGTATATTCGCAGGAAGAATCCTTAGAGAGATTAAAAACAAACAAACAAACAGACTACGTTGAATAACAGAGTATTAATGCTTTTCACCCTCTCATGGGGGAAGAAACTGAATTCTTCAGATAGATTATAACTGCTGAGAAGGCAACATTGTTTTAATTTCGTTCTTTAAAAAGATTTTCATTATTTTCATATGTATATTCAGATTTTTATTCCTGCATGTGTGTGTACCATGTGTGTGCCTGGCCCTTGGGGAAGCCAGAAAAGGCATGTCAGCTCCTCTAGGACTGGAGTTACAAACAGTTGTGAGTTGCTGTGTGGTTGCTGCGAACTGAAAGCAGGTCCTTTGCAAGAGCAGCAAGTGCTCTTAACCACTAAGCCAAGTCTCCAGCCCTTCTGTTTATGTCTGATGGGCTCCTAGGAGCAGCAGAGCTATGGGAGGTCAAGCTCATTCATTCTGGTTCTTGTGGAGATCCTACTTTGAGCTGCCTGTAACCTGACTCTGCTGGCCCTGAGGGGGTAGTGTCTAAAGAAAGTTCTTCAGTGCATCTAGCAAGGGCAATGTGAATGGGATTTATTGGAGACCACACTAAACTTGAAGTTCTCAGACAACTGCAATGGCATAAAGTTCTAAATAATCCTCAAGTTTTAGGATATTTAGGTCTTTGGAGCTATTTTCTACACTACTGCTTTTAAAAAGCTATAAAAGTTTTAGAAAGGGGCTATGAATAAGTGCAACTAAGCTATAGCCTGAGACTCATTTTCAAATGAAGAAAAGAGCTCCTCCCTTGTCCTATAGTGCCCCCTGAGCCTGACTGCTCCTGCACTGAGGATCCTCTCAGCATCCTGGGACTGTTCCTGCACTGAGGCATCCTCTTCCTTCTCATTGTCCCTCTCCTCCTCTGTTCTCTCAAATAGATGTCAGATCAGTGCCAAGTTTTGCTTTTTCTGAACCAAGTACACCCCCCGATGTTCCCAGCACCGTACCTCACCCACCATTCCTTGCTCTGACATTGACTAGAGCTATTCCACATTAATCTGCACCCTGATTGTAGGGGGCAGAGATGAGTGAGGAAGAAAAGGATTTGTCCTTCTCTGGCCATGTGGGATGGTGCATGCCTAGAATCCTAGCCCATTGTGAGGCTGAGACAAGATGGAACCTGTAAGTCTGAGACTATCCCAATGCATTCCATGCTAGCCTGTGTGTGTGCTGTGATCCTGTGTCATTGTGGTCCTATCTTTTAGAAATGAACAAATAAGTGAGTGAGCGAATGAATGAACAAAGCCATTCTGTCTAGTAAACCCTGGCAGCGGGCCTCAAGAGCTCCCTGCACCTTCTTATGTAGCCCTTTTCTGCTTCTGGATATCTTGGTTTGCAGCTGGCTTGGAATGCTGGGAAGCATTCTGAACTAGCTAGCGAGGTGAACAGGAATGTGTGCCCCTTGATGTCCCCGAAGGAGATGAAATCTTCTGAGTATCCTTATTTTTCCCCCCCACAAGATGAGTTTCTTCATTAACTTCCCCAGAAAGATGCTTGATGGATGGTCATTGTTTCTCACTTTCCTGGGATCTAAGCAATAGGAATGGTGGTAAGGGTCAGACATCAGCCCCAATAGAGCTGACTACTTTTCCTTTCCTGTAGTGTTCATTAAGCTCTCCATGCAAACAAAACCCAATTGGGCTCCAAGCCAGAATATATTTATATTGGGAATTCATATGTATGTAGTTTAGGATATGTGTGTGTGTGTGTGTGTGTGTGTGATATGGTGTGTGTGTGTGTGTGTGTGTGTGTGTGTGTGATATGTTTAGCTGATATGGATGATATGTGTGCATATGTAGGTAAACTGAGATATCTGTATAAAGAAGCTGTACAAATTACTTTGTACAGGTGTATGTGTGCCTATATATATTTATATGTCTATGTGTTAATGTATGTGTACCTGTGTATGCTTGTCTCTGTGTGGATATGGGTATGCATATGGGTAGTCAGAGTTAGGGTAGGAACTGCAGAAGTGTTGCTTCAGATGTGAAGCATTAGGATTGCCTCTGTCTCGTTAGGACAGTAACTGTGGAATGAAGCCAAGCAAACCCCTTCCCCACCACCGGTGAGCCTCGGAATCCATTCAGCTACTTACTTGACACTCATGTATCAAGGCCACTAGGAGAATCAAATGTGTAATGCATAGCACAGTTCAATGAATATCCATAGCAAATTGACAGTCATATGCATGGTTGCAATAATTAACTACAAACCATGGAGCTACTTGAAGTGCATTTGGTTGGTGTGCTTTAAGCCTATGGAGGCCAAGAGGATAATAACACTCAAACTGTGCTTTACTTTGTCAGAAATTACAGGGTTTCAGCAATTAAAGAACATTTAAAAGCAATCACTCTGAAGTAGACTTTCTTATTATCTGAGTGGTCTTGACTTGTTACAAAAACCTACTTTGGGAGTATCAGGAAGGACCCTATCCTTTTGCGAGCATTAGCTAAAGTCATGTTACTTACTGCCTGGGTATACAGAGCAAAGCCCCAGGTAGCAGGTAGATTACTTGACAAAAGAAGGCCATTCTTTGGGTACAGCCAGAACCAATACCCAAAGCCGGAAGTTCTGCTGAAGACCATGGAGATGGACTCTGGCTAAGGATTATTTCAAATAAAATTTCCCCAAGGCCACAAGGACATAGTTTAGAAGTTCAACTGGCTCAGGATGAGGTCAACTGGGATTCAGGATGGCCCTGGTATGCCTGATGTGGCCATGCTATGGTCTGGAAAGACTGGCATGTGAAGTCCGAAGGTCTGCTTGGGGAATTGCCCTCCTTCAAGCTGCTGGTATACAGTGAGGATGGTGGACTGGGCCACTGAGATCTGAGTATCTTCCCACTATGCCCAATTCCTAGACAGCCATGAATTTCAGAGCTAAATAATGTTTGTCTTTTACTGATTGAAGCAGCCACAAGCCCAGACACTATATATGCTATCTGGTGGGAGAAACCAGTAGGTGTAGAGAGATGACTTCTGGGGTTAGAGTAATGGGGTTGTCCTGCTCAGACAGTCAATAGCAATAGTTTCTACCTTGGGAAAATTGAAGTTAGGGCCTTGGGAGATAGTAAAGAGCAAGCTGTACAAGCAGGAGGGGCTGAGTTTGAACCCAAACATTTGAACCCAAGTTTGAACAAAAGCTGGGGATGGTGACGCGCTATAGTGATGCTAGCACTTGGAGGTCGTGTTGGTGAGTAGCAAAGCCTAATTGGCAAGTTCCAGACAGTTAGAGACTCCATCTGGGAAAGGGATGGGGAGACAGATGACACTTGAGGAATGACACTTTAGGTTGACCTCTGACCTCTACATGCTTTATACACACAGATGTGGTGGTGTAGTGCTTGCTTATAATCCCATCTCTTGGAAGACTGAGGAAGAGAGATCACTGCAAGTTCACAGCCAACCTACACCACATAGTGACACCTTGTCTCACAAACCCCAAAACAATAATAAAAAGAATCAAGCTTGAACAAACATTTATAATAAGACTCAGAAACTCTACTATGACCCACAGTGTCCTTTTGGTGCTTCTCTGTGCTATTTCCAGCTTCAGGTTTGCTGCAGATGACACCATCTGACCTACAGCCTGACAACTCTTGCATATGTTCTTTCCTTTAAAGGCATCTAAGCAGTAGTTCTCAACAGAGGCTCATGTGGTGATTCCCAGCCATAAAATTATTTTGTTGTTACTTTGTAAGTATAATTTTGCTACTGTTATGAATCATAATGTAAATATCTGATAGGCAGGATATCTGATATGTGACCCCGAAAGAGGTCCCAACCAACAGGTTGAGAACTGCCGATGCTCCTAAACTGAATGTAGTGTTGACTTGGTTTCTCTTCATATTCATAGAGCCCCACTTTGTTTGAGTTGTTATAAGCATCAGCGCTAACTCCACTCAAAAGCAAATGATTGTAAAACAAAGGTGCAGCTGCTCACGACTCAGAGGGAAAGTGTGGAAACCTACCTATCACTTAACTGTTTGCTGGCTGCTCTGTAACCTCTTTGTCTTTCCCTTCAGAGCTTGGGTGTGGGTGAGAGGTATGTCTGGGTTTTTAACCAAAGTGGAGATTAAAAACTCACCTTTGTTCCCCATGAAGCTGGTTGGAGGGTGCAGTCTTGACCTGTGGCCAAGCACACATCATCTGTGAGCTAGACCTGCAGTGTAGACACACGCCAGCTGGTCTAGTCCATGTCCCTGTTACAAAGGCAGGCTTGCTGTACCCTGGCAAAGAACAAACAGTGGACCTCCCTTCCCAACGCTAGGAAAGAAGAGCTGGAAGGAAAAGGAAGTAGTTGCCTAGAGCTCACTAGGCTCTTTGATAAATAACAGAAGTGAGTAAGGAGGAACATAGAATCATTTTGAAACAAATGGAAGGTCTGCAGGGGCCAGAGACTCACAGCACTGCCTGCTGTACCGTGTGGTATGCTCTGTGCAGTTCATGGTCTAGGGTTTCACTAACCAGAGTTAACATAGTGTCTTTCTCCTGAAGAGCCTTTATTAACCTTCACCTTTTCAAGAGGATGTTAGGGCTGGCGAGATGGCTCAGCGGGTAAGAGCACTGAACTGCTTTTCCGAAGATCCTGAGTTTGGATCCCAGCAACCACATGTTGGCTCACAACCACCCTTAATGAGACCTGACGCCCTCTTCTGGTGTGTCTGAAGACAGCTGCAGTGAATTACGCCGGAGCAAGCAGGGCTGGAGTGAGCAGGGCTGCAGCCACACACTTGATGGCTCACGACCATCTGTACAGCTACAGTGTACTCATACACATAAAATAAATTAAAAAAAAAAAGAGGATGTTAGCCTTCAATACTTGTTTCCCTCCTAGCCCTTGTCTTTGACAAATGTTCTTGTTTCCAGAGATGGCCTCTTACTTATTTGGTTTTAGAGTGACAGTTTGTATTTGGTGTTACTAGGTCACACGGTCATGCATGTGTGCATTGTGAAAAGGTTAAATAGAGCCAATGGTTAGATCTTTCTCTTAAGTATTTAAAGGGCAGACTTAAAGTAAAGAGGGGACACAGCAACACAAAACTGTACACAGAGTACAAGTAGAAGTTTTGTAGGAGTGTGGGGCAAGTGAAAGGCGAGGATGGAACAGGCAGAAGGAGAGAAGATTCTAGAATGTTACTGACAGCTATTCATCCTGCCACACATGCTTTTGAATATCCAAAAAGAATTTCTGGCGTAGTAACTGGGACCAGCAGGACCCAGGCACACAGGAACTCCACCAGCCCAGTGGCTCGGTCTGGGCCGGTGCCCTGAGCAGACCTTGGGCACAAATTTTGCAGCCAGTCCCACAGCATCCAGAGGTGGCTCCCCTCCCAGGCACTCTGATACGACCAGGATCAGAGGATCAGAGGTGAGGAGGAAATATCTGTCCCACTAATGGGAGCATCTGGGACCTGTGGGACCCAGGCACACAGGAACTCCACCAGCCCAATGGCTCGGGTTGCTTCCAATTTGTCTGGGCTGGTGCCCTGAGCAGACCTTGCGCACAAACTCCACAGCCAGTCCCATAACACCCAGAAGCTCCACTCACAGGCACTCTAACATGTCCAGGATCAGAGGTGAGGTGGACACAACATCTGTCCGAACACTGGGAGCAACTGGGACCAGCGGGACCCAGGCACACAGGAACTCTGCCAGCCCAGTGGCACTGGTTCCTTCCGGTCTGTCTGGGCCCTTGCCCTGAGCAGACCTTAGGTGCAAACTCCGCAGTCAGTCCCACAACACCAAGAGGAAGCTCCACTCCTAGGTGCTCTAACAAGCCCAGGATCACAGGATCACAGAGACAGCTTGACTCTGAGGAGTTCTGAGACAACCAGGATGACAGGAAGGACTGACTCCAGTCAGATTTAGCAAAGGCAGGTAATACTAGAGATAACCAGATGGCAGGGGGCAAGTGTAAGAAAATAAACAACACAAACCAAGGTGACTTGACATCACTAGAACCCAATTCGCCCACCATAGCAAGTCTTGGATACACCATCACACTAGAAAAGCAAGCTTCAGATCTGAAATCACTTCTCATGATGATGATACAGGACTTTAAGAACGGCATAAATAACTCCCTCAAAGAAATACAGGAGAACACGGGTAAACAGCTAGAAGCCCTTATAGAGGAAACACAAAAATCCTTTAAAGAACTACAGGAAAACACAAT
Organism: Mastomys coucha; assembly: GCF_008632895.1. Lineage (NCBI taxonomy): Eukaryota > Metazoa > Chordata > Mammalia > Rodentia > Muridae > Mastomys > Mastomys coucha. The sequence continues at coordinate 102,304,163 of NW_022196897.1, forward strand.
CAAACAGGTGAAGGAAATGAACAAAACCATCCAGAATCTAAAAATGGAAGTAGAAACAATAAAGAAATCAGAAAGAGAGACAACCCTAGAGATAGAAAACCTAGGAAAGAAATCAGGAGTCATAGATGCAAGCATCACCAACAGAATACAATAGATAGAAGAGAGAATCTCAGGGGCACAAGACACCATAGAAAACATTGACACAACAGTTAAAGAAAATGCAAAAAGCAAAAAGCTTCTAATCCAAAACATCCAGGAAATCCAGGACACAACGAGAAGACCAAACCTAAGGATAACAGGCATAGAAGAGAGTGAAAACTCCCAATATAATGGGCCAGTAAGTATCTTCAACAAAATTATAGAAGAAAACTTTCCTAACCTAAAGAAAGACATGCCCATGAACATATAAGAAGCCTACAGAACTCCAAATAGACTGGACCAGAAAAGAAATTCCTCCCATCACATAATAATCAAAGCACCAAGTGCACTAAACAAAGAAAGAATTTTAAAAGCAGTAAGGGAAAAAAAGGCAAATAACATATAAAGTCAAGCATATCAGAATTACAGCAGATTTCTCACCAGAGACTATGAAAACTAGAAGAGCCTGGGCAGATGTCATACAGACCCTACAAGAACACAAATGCCAGCACAGGCTACTATACCCAGCAAAACTCTCAATTACCATAGATGGAGAATACAAGATATTCCATGACAAGACAAAATTTACACAATATCTTTCCACAAGTCCAGCCCTACAAAGGATGATAGATGGAAAGCACCAACATAAGGAGCAAACCTACACCCTAGAAGAAGCAAGAAGTAATCTTTCAACAAACCCACACAAACCTAATTCCACATCTTACAACAAAAACAACAGGAAGTAACAATTACTTTTTCTTAATACCTTAATATGAAAATTAATATTACCAACATATCCTAATCAATTGAAATCCAAAATATGAGGAACTAGAAATTTGTTGACTGTCATCCAATGGTCTCTCTAATTTGGTAATTGGAGAAATAGGTCCAATATTATACAATCCATATACTCTTTCCGCTTGTTTGTACATGAGAGTGTCTTGCTGTATACCACATAATGGTCTTGAAATCATGCTTCTCCTATCTCAGCTTCTCTATTAGTAGTATTGTTTATTTGATGTTTTTATACTGTACTATGGTTTTCAGAACAGCTTACATATTTCGAAAGTATTTATACAGCCAAAAGAAACGTAGACAATTAACTTGGGAGGTGGCTTGTAAGAGAACAACAAAGACTGAATGTTTGTTTGTTTGTTTGTTTTGTATTTAGTAGAGCTTAAAATCTTGGCTCTTACTGTGGTATAAGCCCAAAATAAGAACAATTTTTAGACATTGGATTTCATTGTAATAAGGCTGTACTTCAATGATCCTCACATCACCAAAGGATTTTACCTCCATCATAGCTAAGCTGAGAGTTGACAGCGGTAAGGGACACTTAATGGCAAGGTTCACAACAGAGACTGAATGCTTTGCTTGATGTTTGTAACTCTTGTATCAAGTTTGAAAAAGAGGACTTTATAAGTTACTCTTTCTCTGAGATGAATGCTTTTCAAAATCACCACAGCCAATGAACCAGATCTTTACCCGCTCCTAATGTCTGTGCCACCCTCCAAACAGAACCATTGTTCATTGAAACAGTTGGTGAATGACTTCATGGATAGACCATCTTGATACATGCACCATTTCTTAAATGAATGTGACCTGTTCTCTGTGGGCTGAGAATAAACTCACTCACTCAAGTCAATTAGCTTTGACCATAGCAGGAAGTCTGTATCCAAAAGTCTTGCTTACAATTCATTCCTTGGCCCAGCAGAACTGTCAACTCTTAGTTTAGCTATGATGGAGGTAAAATCCTTTGGTGATGTGAGGGTGGTTGAAGTACAGCCTTATTACAATGAAATCCAGTGTCTAAAAATTGTTCTTATTTTGGGCTTGTACCACAGTAAGAGCCAAGATTTTAAACTCTACTAAATACAAAACAAACAAACAAACAAACAAAAAGACTTTATATATTTATGTTCATTTAAGAAAATACTACTAGCGATGTATTATTTTGAAATATACAGTTAATATGTTTGGAGTTATTTAAAATTTATATTGAGAAAAACGTATGTATTTTCAGTATTGCTGTAGACAAGCATCTACATAACACTGTTAAATTGATTGTTGTTTTATATAAAACATTTTTTATAGTACTCATTTTTATTGTTACAATATTTTATGAATTTTAAAGAATATGACAAAAAAAGGTATTGCAGGTATTGAAGGGGGTCTCTGGGAGGAGTTGGGTTACAAAAGGGAAGCAAGAATATGATTTAATTCTATTTACTTAAAATATGTTTTTAAATGTTAACAAATTCATATAAATTGAAATCATGTATCTTTTCTCATCATAATACAATGAAACTTAAATCAATAAAAAAAAAGAATTTCTGCCGGGCGGTGGTGGCACACACCTTTAATCCCAGCACTTGGG
>NW_022196897.1:102306687-102311968 GCF_008632895.1 Mastomys coucha
AAAAGGAATTTCTGTTACTTTTGAAATTGTGTTCTTGACTCTGGGGTATGTTTGTTGGGTCCTGAGACACACCAGAAATTGCATTGCACTGGATTAGGTGTGAAGAATGATCTCAGGGCATGGGGTAGGGTTTTCAACACTGGGTACTGGAGGAATTGTGAACTCTTTCATGTAAAATCAGAAGGGGTACTTATGGCACAGAAGATTGGTTACCAGCTTTGACTTTCTTTGAATGGTTCAAACTTAATACACCTTATAGTGTCTAGAACAGGCAGCTAATGCTTTCCATATAGCACACCAATCCAAACAGTTACCAAGACATTCGAGGTTCACTACAATCAATGATAGAGTATCGTCAGCTCCTCCTTGCAGAAGCCCTGCCTGCTTCTCTAGTTTCACGCAATGTCTAATCTACTTTCTATCTCTGTTGATTGTAGTGGTTTGAATGAGAAACATCTCCCACAGAATTGGGTGTTTATAGTTGATCCCCAATTATGGCACTGTTTGGGGGAGGATGAGGAAGTGCAGCTTTGCTGGAAGAATTATGTTACTGCAGGGGGTGGGCTTTGAGGGTATATCTACACACACACACACACACACACACACACACACACACACACACACACACGTATATTTGCTCCATTTCCAGTTCACCTTCTCTGCTTCCTTCTTATGTTAAGATGTAAGCTCTCATCTCCCTGCTCCTGCCACTGCTGCCCTGTCTCCTCACCATGATGGTCTCACCATAATTATTCCCGTGGAACTGAAGTCCAAATAGGCGCCCCCCCCTTCTTTGATAAAATACTTTGGTCATGGTGTTTTCTCACAACAACAGAAAAGTACCAAAGGCATTGACTTCTCTGTTTTGGACACTTTGCATACGTGAAGCCAGGTAACATAGGACTGTCATAACTGTTGGGTTCTTTCACTTAGAGGAATGTCTCCGGGTTTGTGCACAGTACAGCATATGTGTGAATTATAGATACCGAAAAAGAAATATTTTAGATATGTTAATCCTTCAAGGACAAGAAGAACTCTTCACGGACTCTTTTCTAACCCCCAAGTTTTAATTTGCTCTAAAAAATGTGAAATATTCCTTTTTCTAAAAGATACTCTCCGAAGTTCCTGTAAGTGATATAAAATTTAAGGCAGTATGTGGTAGAATTATTTTTGTTATGCCTTAAGGCAGTGCTTTGAACTCAGGAACTGGATTTATTTATAGAATTTTAATTTACAAAACCAATTAGATCAGGATTAACTAATGAAATTAAAAATATTTCAATCAATTTAAATTAAATACACATTATTCCTAAATCGACATAGGAGTCTTTATAACTAAACCCTTCCTGTAATTTCAAATCCACCATCTTATACTAGTTTTATGTATGATGAAGTCGGTTTAAACCATGTAGTTGTATATTGGCTTAAATGTTTTCCAGATCTTTTGCCATCTCTGTGGGAAGAACATGCTTCCACTGTGTCGCTCACATTATGCTTTGTTGGTTAACTAGTTACTTTCCTGTTGCTGTGATAAAGCATCACAAACTTATAGAAGAAGGCAACTTAAAGAAGAAAGATTTCATTGGGGCTTATGGTTCTGAAGGGTTAGAGTCCATGATGGTGGCTGGAGACGTGATAGGCTGGAGTTTCCTAGAGAGGGGTCACAAGAGCTCACACAGTGAGCCTCTGCAGTACAAAGAGATGTCCCTGGGAAGAGCTAGATTTCTCTCAAAGAAAGCTGTACTGGTCTTCATCCAAACCATTTGAAAGCAGACAGGGCTTTGATGGTAAGCGTATGGCCAACCATCTAAGTTTAGTGGAGGATAGGAAATAACAGACTTTTGTTTTCATAAAGGTAACGAAGTCACTTACTTCTGGAAAAGGAACTTGATCATATCTATCATCTATAAGGTGTGAGTTTCTTGGATCTTTTTGATTGCTTGTTAGTGTTCCTCACAGGTTATATAAGGGTCCAAGAATCACTAAAAGAAGACCATAGGCTCAAATAGTATGCAAAGACAAAGAGTGTGTATTCTGCAGAAACATCCAGCGTGCAGGGGTCAACCATCCAGGCCAAATGGTCACCAAAGGGGAAGCTTTCAGGCCTCTTTTAAAGCCAGTTTGGGGTTTTCCAGTTGCAGTTGGGTCACTTTCATCGAGATTGGTTGAGCTTATGGTATGGGATATTTGTACACTTCTGATTGGTTCAGACCTCAAGGGAGGGAGGGTTATCTTATAGAGACTTTTTCAAATCTATTTGTATTAGTTAGGGTTCTCTAGAGTCACTTATGGATAGTCTCTATATAGTAAAGGAATTTGTTATGATGACCTACAGTCTGTAGTCTAACTCTGCAGCAATGGTCAGCTGCAAATGGGAAGTCCAAGGATCTAGTAGTTGCTCAGTCCCACAAGGCTAGTTGTTTCAGCTGGTCTTCTGTAGAAGTAGGTTCCAACAGATGTGCTGGCAGGTAAATGCAAGCAGGCAAAGAAGAGTGAATCTTTCTTCTTCCAATGTCCTTATGTGTGTCTCCAGAAGAAGGTGTGGCCCAGATTAAAGGTATGTGCCACCACATTTAGATCTGGGACTTGTTTTGTCCCATACTGACCTTGAATTTAAAAATCTTCTTGCTTTAGTCTCTTGGGATTAAAGGCATGTACTACTTTACCTAGGCCTAAGCTTTTCATAGCCACTATGCCTCAAGATCTCCATGCCAAGATCCATATCAGAAACTTGTGTCTTCCAGCCTTAAGATCTATATCACAGGTGAGCTGTCCAATTCTGGATCATACTCATTCCAGATATAGTCAAGTTGACAACCAGGAATAGCCATTACACTGTGGCAAACCCCTAGCCAGATATTGGAGCAGTTGCTGATTAGCTGCCCCCTTTCTGCAGTTTTTCCAAGAAGCCTGGGCTGTCCTTCTGGGAAATTGAAGTTTAAGGTCTAACATGGCTGCCGGTTCTAAAATGGAGTGAGTCAGGTCCTCTCAGTTAGATACCATAATTCACCAAGTCTCTAGTGGGTTTTAATTGCATCACATTATCTGTGGACATCTTCTGTAGTTGTGCAGAGGGGAACACAACACAATGGATATCCAAGGGAGTACAAAGTCTACCACAATTCACTAGTCCATGACCATGGTCATGTGTAGTCGATCCAATTTAAACTTATCCCAGTCTAGCTTACAAATGAAACTCAGACTATGGTTATTTTATTTGGCTTTGACAATTACTGGGGGAAACCCCTAATCTACTAATTGCTGGCCTAGCTACTAACCCAGTGATATACCCCAAATACTTGCTGTTTCTCTTTGCCATGTGTTCATAGTCCAGCTCCTTTCATAGTAGCTTATAGCTCCCTGTCTCTCATTCTTTCTCCCCTCTCCTACCCTGCAACTTCCAACTGGGGAACTCAAAACCCACCTACCTCTAATCCCTCCAGTAATTGGCTGTAGCCATTTTTTTATTTAACTAATAGTTTTAAATTAAGGAGCAAGGTTTGCACAACAAAAGCTAGTAACTATTTTCTCATAGGCAACTAGACATTTGAGTACAGAATTTAGTGTTATAATACATAGCAACAGACCAAACATCAACAGTCATGACCTTCTTCATTATAAGTGCTTAAAACAAAACAGGATATCAAGGCTGATACGATAGATTGTATTCTGTGGTTGTAGATTATCATTCATTCCATTTGAAATAAATTTGAGGGCTGGGGAGATAGCTCAGTTAGTAAAATGCTTGTTTTGCATGCATAAGGACCTGAGTTTGGATCTTTAGCATCCACATGAAAAGCCAGAAGATTGACAGCATGCTCCTGTCATCCCAACACTGGGGGTGGGGGTGGGGAGACACAGGCATATCCCTGGGGGTTGCTGACCAACCAGTCCAACCAATGAGAAAGCAGGTCTCAAAAAATAGGGTAGAGAGTGACTGAGGAAGATACATGACACCACATGACATCAACCTCAGATCTTCACATTCACACACTGTAGTGGCTATTCCTGGTTGTCAACTTGACTATATCTGAAATGAACTACAATCCAGAATTAGAAGGCTTACCTGGGCCTAATCTGGAGGCTGAGAGATACAAGTTTCCAACCTGAATCTTGGCATGGAGATCTTGAGGTATAGTGGCTATGAATCCCAGAGGATTAAGATAGAAAGATCTATGAGTTCAAGATCATCTGGGATTAAAGGTCTAGTGGCATAGTGGCTATGAATCCTAGAAGATTAAGACTGGAAGATCTACGAGTTCAAGCAGGGTCACCTGGGGTTAAAGGTGTGGTAACACACACTTTTAACCTGGGCCACACCTTTTGCTGGAGACCTATATAAGGACATTGGAAGAAGGAAAGCTCACTCTGCTTCATCTGCTTGCCTTGTGGGATTGAGCAACTGCTGGATCCTCAGACTTCCTTTCACAGCTGCTGCTGACCATTGTTGGGAGTTGATTGTTGGGAGTTGGACTACAGACTATAAGTCATCAATAAATTCCTTTACTACATAGAGACTACCATAACTTCTGTGACTCTAGAGAACCCTAACTAATACAAAATTGGTACCAGGAGTGGGGGTATTCCTGTGACAACCTGACCATGTTTTCGGGAGGACTGTGGAAGGACTTTGGAACTTTGAGCTAGAGGAGCCATTGGTTGTTAAGAGCTCTATGGGATGTTGTGTAGGAGCTTGGAAGATCATGCTAAGAACAGCGCAGAAGATGGAGGCCTGGCTTGTGAAATTTCAGAGGGAAGATTAAAGACTCTTATCAGGGCCATGTTCTGATTGTGAAGAATCTGTGGTTCTGGTTAGCTGGGGCTAAGTATCAGCTGTGATTAACAAGATACCAGAACTACTAAAGTGAAAACTTTGCATTATCGGGACTATTGATGCTGGTTAGCTGGAGCTAAGAAATTAGCGGTGATTAAGAAGAGACCAGCATCATTGAGGTGACATCTTCTGGGAAGTGTTTTCTGAGAGCACAAAGAGGCTGTGCTCCGAAGATAGCCAAGGTTGTACCTAGTGCTGCAGCAGGACTTGGTAATGTGTAAGAGTCACCAAGGTGGTACTGGTTTTGACAGCACGAAGGAGTCATGAAGAGCAGCTGAGGCTCAGCACAGTGAGAGGCCATGGAAGGCCATAAGTGAAGGTGCAGCCTCAGTTTGCAATTGATGGCCCAGGAGTGAAGGTGTCATGCAAAGGAGTTGAGGCTTGGCACCGTGAAGACAGTCTATGAGAAGCTATTGGTAAAGCCTAGTTACAGCAGTGTTTTGGGAA
>NW_022196897.1:102312723-102344994 GCF_008632895.1 Mastomys coucha
AATGTGGAAGTAAGCTCAATAAACCCTTTCCTCCCCAACTTGCTTCTTGGTCATGATGTTTGTGCAGGGTCACCTGGGGTTAAAGGTGTGGTAACACACACTTTTAACCTGGGCCACACCTTTTGCTGGACACCTATATAAGGACATTGGAAGAAGGAAAGCTCGCTCTGCTTCATCTGCTTGCCTTGTGGGATTGAGCAACTGCTGGATCCTCGGACTTCCATTCACAGCTGCTGCTGACCATTGTTGGGAGTTGATTGTTGGGAGTTGGACTACAGACTATAAGTCATCAATAAATTCCTTTACTACATAGAGACTACCATAACTTCTGTGACTCTAGAGAACCCTGACTAACACACACACATATAATGTACACCTACCCATAGACCTTTCATATGATCCTGTATACACACACACACACACACACACACACACACACACACACACACACAATCTGGCACACATGCAGGCAAGAACACACCTAATAAAATAAGTCTGGGATCCTCATTTTGAATCTGGATAGAATGGTTTTTTTTAGACCTTAAACTGAATAATTATATATTAAATACAACACTGAATAATTGAACAATGAATAATTATGCACTGAATATAACAACTTTGAATCAATGACTTAAATTCACTAAAATAAAGCAGTGTATCCTCCTAACTTTCAGCTGTGTTTTTATAATATTGCAGAGAAATTCAAGACAATGCCATTAGCATTTATCTAGTTGGTATTTACTTGTGTAATGGTCACCTTGCGTGTGTGAATCTATACACATGTATTCTGTATTTGCACTAAAGTTTAATGGTAAAGAGTAAACACCACACTGTTCAGGATGACTTTTAGCTTGAGTTGCCCAACATCTACCTTCCTCCTTCCCAGCTGTTGCCTCAGTTACCTCTTTCTACTCCGTGTACTCAGAGGATGCTAACCTTACTCTCAGGTTCAGAGACGAGATCTGATAGGTTTACACCAGCTAGCATAATATCTTCTTTCCCCTCCTCCTAAATCAGTTCAAGAATGGACACAGCACCCTTTCAGCACCCTTTGAAGCAAGAGGTGTGTCTGCAATTTTTTTCCAGCCACTTCCCTTCTCCTCCAAATGTAATCGGAATGGATCCTCTTTGGTGAAAGAGGCAATCATCATTGGAAGAGTCTTAGTCAGGGAGGAGAGATCTGAGAGGAATTGTAGAAAGGAGATCCGTGGCCTTGATGACTCTGGGAAAGAACTGGGGACCAAAGCATCCCTTAGACCAGGCACATTCTTAGACTGTGAATTGGCTCAAACAATTCACACCAGTGTTTTCACTTCAGCATCAGTCTTTTCAGAATGAGCCTTGTGCTGCCTGTAGCCCAAAGAGCCTGATGTGTGCCACAAGCTCAGAAAAGGAATCAGCTTAAGACAAATATACAGAGGTCTAGCCTAGGCTCAGCAAAGGCAGATGAAGGCAAAGCTTCCCAAGGCTGGAGAGATGACTCAGCAATTAAGAGTGCATACGACTCTTTCCTTTTAAGAGTTTGGTCCTAGTACCTACACAGGACTGCTCTGTATTGTCTACAACTCCAGCGCCAGGGGATCCATTATCTCTCGCCTCTATGGTACTGTGTGTTTGCACATGCCCCCCTTTCCCATAATTTAAAATAATAAAAATAAATCTTAAGGGCATAGCTTCCAGCCCTTTTGTCTAAGATTAAGTGCAGAGGGCATTCAGCTGCTATTATGAAAGCCTATTGGTGCACTTGGGTACTAAGTGTCCCAAATTTATTTGTCTTTGTTATTAGCTTTTAAAGTTATTGTGCAAAGGAATAGGTTTTACTAGTCCACTCTCATGCCTATGTGTCTTTCTGCTTTGTTCTCCTTTGTACCACTCACCTCGCTCCTCCATGCTGCCTGGGCCCTTCCTCTTTCCCAGCAGTCCCTTTTCTGATCACACGTCACACATATTCCATCACCCTCTCTCTTACCTTAAGATGTCTTCCTTTCCTCTCGTGATCACCATTCTGGTTTCAGCTTTGTCCCCCTCCTTCACATATAATTTTAAACCTAGGTTCTGCATATGGGGAAAAAACATACCGTGTTTGCATTTCTGAATCTGACTTATTTCACTTAACACAATGACTTCCAGTTCCATTCATCTCCTGCAGCCCAGCCCCGAGAGAGCCCTAAAGCCTTAGCTGAGAGCCAGCCCAGTGATGGTGGAGGTATCGCTTAGGAGACTCCCACTCTGCCTCTTCCTGTGGCCTTGTCTGTGGGAGCCTATGAAGAGAGCTAGCTGCTGCTCTGTGTTGACAAGGTGCATCTCTCCACCATAGGTGAATCTTCACAATGCAGCCTGAGATATTTTCAGCAAAGCACTTGGCTTTGGGGTTGAGAATGCTGGATGTATAAAGTTTCACAGTGGTATGGAATTCTTTACATCTGGTTCATTTAAAACGAAAACGGCTATAGTCACTGGGACACTGGACATGAAATACAAAATGGAGGGAGGAACAGAATTGCAGGTGTGGACCAGGTTTGTTAAGATTCGAAAATGCCATCTGATGGGCTGAAGAGATGGATCAGTGGGTAAGAGTATTGACTGCTCTTCCAAAGGTCCTGAGTTCAGATGCCAGCAACCACATGGTGGCTCACAACCACCTGTCATAAGATCTCTTCTGGTGCGCCTGAAGACAGCTACAGTGAATTATGCTGGAGCGAGTGGGGCCAGCAGAGGTCCTGAGTTCAATTCACAGCAACCACACACATGATAGCTCACGACCATCTGTACAACTACAGTGTACTCATACACATAAAATAATAAATAAATAAATAAATAAATCTTTTTAAAAAATGCCATCTGACATTCTCTTTACACCAAACAGGGATAAAAAGCGCAGAAATCAAGTCCTGTCAGAGGATGGGATGATTAGACATTGGTTGTGCTGACAATGCATAAGTCAAAGGTCTGATTTTGAAGGCTGGCTTGCTAGACACCACAGGACCTGTGACAGTGACTGTTCAAAGCTGACAAGGTATACTTTTGGAGTATGCTATAGGACTGGAGATTTCCAGCTATACACTAAGGTCACAATGAAACATTATTTGAAGGATTAGTTGATAAGAAATCACCTGAACATCTTAGCACTTCATTAAGCCTTGTATGGAAATTCATTAGGTGCCACCTGCATTCTTTGTGACATCACAGCTAAGGATCCCACCACTACCAGTTCTGCAAAATCCAACAATGCTACCTTCATTGAGAAGTCCAAACTCTGACTTGGAAGTGTCATGTGAGGCTTACAACACTCTCTTACACTGGAAGACTGGCAATGCTAGAGATCGCAAATTTGGGCTTGCCTGAGATTGGAGGTAATAATCCAGCTGAAAGACTTCTGGGAATGGATACCGTAAGTCTTAACCTTATCCAAAAGGAAAGCTGCTCAAGAGCTGTATTGTAATTATTTGGACAGTTCCTGATGCTGTAGTCAACCATGTACTGTTTAAATGTATTCATTGTTAAATATGCTACCCAATAATGAAAGACCTTTGTAAAAATTGCCAATCATGTACATGTTTGGTTTTATTTTCCTTTAACATTGATGACTGCTGTTGAATGAGCAGTTTAGTGGCTGTTTCAAGATGAGTTTGAAGGCTTTTCTGATATGTTGCTATCAGCAGAGTTCCTTCCACAATCTCCAAATACTGAAAATTAAAATTAAAGCATGTACATTAAGAAACTAAGTTGTGATTGCTACTACCACTGCCTTGCAGAGCCCTAGCCAGAGCCCAAGCCCGAGCCCAAGCCCGAGCCCGAGCCCGAGCTGAGGCCAAGAGGAGGGAGGAGGAGAAAGTGGAGGAAGCACGGGGCTTTGGGTTGTCAATATTTAAACAGAGCATGTGAGTAAAGGCTAGTTGTCCTCGGTTCAGGAAGTGTGGGGAAGTCTGCTCTGACAGCTCAGTTTGTTCAGGGAATTTTTGTTGAAAAATATGACCCAACAATAGAAGATTCCTACAGAAAGCAAGGCAAAGTAGATTGCCAACAGTGTATGTCAGAAGTCCTGGACACTGCAGGCACAGAACAGTTTACAGCTATGTGGTATTTGTATATGAAGAATGGCCAAGGGTTTGCACTAGTTTATCCAATTACAACTCAGTCTACATTTAATGACCTACAAGACTTGAGAGAACAGATTTTACGGGTTAAAGAGACAGAAGATGTGCCAGTGATTTTGGTTGGCAATAAATGTGACCTGGAAGATGAGGTAGTTGGAAAAGAAAAAGGACAGAATTTAGCAAGACAGTGGTGTGACAGCCTTTTTAGAATCTTCTGCAAAGACAAAGATCAACACAGATAAATAGAAAAGCACCAGTGGAAAAGAAGAAGTCTCGAAAGAAATCCTGTCTGCTGGTCTAGACCTGAGGTCCGCAGCAGCTCTGAGCCAAAGTGCAGAAATGAAGAACTGGCCTAACTGGAAGGGGCCAGCATTCCAGACTTCAAAAACTAAATCTGAAGAGGCTTCTCCTGTTTTATATATTATGTGGAGAATCTAGATCTTATTTTGGTTTGCAGGAGTTCCCTGGAGACAAAGTTGCTCTGTGTATATCTCTTAGAAATAAGACATAGTATTTCTCTTTTGTGATAGCAGTTATAACAGATGTGAAATAAGATACTTGATGATAATACAATTATACAGAGGAGCATGGATGCAATTCAATGTGAGGTGTCACTACTATGATCAAATGGTTTCACATTGATGTTTTTTATCATGGCTTCTCCCTGTCAAGCACCAAAAAGTTGAATCATCATACTTTATATCTGTAATGATATAGATTATGAAACCTCCCCTCAAACTCATTGCAGCAGATAACTTTTTTGAGTCATTGACTTCATTTTATATTTAAAAATTATGAAAATATCATCTGTCATTATATTCTAATTAAAATTGTTTGTGCATAAAAAAGAAACTAAGTTGCTTTTCTTCTTTTTCTCTTCTCTCTCTGCCTGCCCTTTTCTTCATCTTTTCCTGCTCCCCATGGCCACTTCCCTGGCCTCAATCCTTGGGGCCAGTGAACTCACTCAAAGGCAGTATATATATATATATATATATATATATATATATATATATATATATATATATATATATATTCATACATATATGTGTATATATGAAACTAAGTTGTAGGGCTGGAGAGATTGCTCAATGGTTAAGCATTCTGGTTTCTCTTTTAGAGGTCCTGAGTTCAATTTCCAGCAACCACATGATGGCTCACCACTATCTATAATGTGTTAGATCTATAATGAGAAAGATTTCCTCTTCTGTCATGAAGAAACACAGGAAGACAGTACACTCATATACATAAATATATCTTAAAAAACTAAATTCCTTTCAAAACTGTTTTGAACTTTATTGACACACAATAAATGAAACACATGTCAAAAATACAACTTCCTACATTTTGACCTAGGTCCACACAGGTTCAAATGCCAATCATCTTCAAATGCTCCCTGGGAAGCTCTGTTGTCCTCATGTCACCTGACAGCCCTGATTCTCAGTCTCCAGGCAACTGATGATCCCTTTCTGTCAGGATGAGTTACTGAGTAGTCTTTCAAACTCTATGTAAAATTCTATGTATGAATATCTACCATGCACTCTTTTAAAAACCAACTTCTTTCACTTTTGATTAGTTTGAAATGCATCCATATTAATTTAGGTATCAGTTGATTGCTTTAATTGGTAAGTTGTCTTCTACCACCATTTGTTTGTTGATCCCATTTACATCAATGGACACTGTTGTTGTGAAGTCATGTCCAGTTTGAGAAATCACAAATAATGCTATAAACATTAGCACACAAGTCTTTGGACATAGGCTCGCTGGTCTTCTGTGTCAATGTCTAACTGTAGAGTGGTAGCTCACATGGCAGATGAATTTTCAGTATTCCAGAAGCCATGAGTAACTTTCTGAAGAGGTTGCTATTCATTGGCTCACATTTCTCCTGGTCTTGTGCTGCTCCATTTCTGGTTTAAATTTTATATGGCCAATCTATTTTTTTAAAATCTTAGCAATTCTAAAAGGTATACAACAGTCTTTCATGATTTTAATTTACATTTCTAAAAAAATGATTGAATATAGCTTTGTGTGATCTGTTGCCGGCATATCTTCTTTGGTAAGACATAGTTATTCAAACCTTTTGTTGATTTGGAGATTGGCTGCTTTTTTTTCAAAAAAAAAATCTTTTTGGGGCTGGCGAGATGGCTCAGCGGGTAAGAGCACTGACTGCTCTTCTGAAGGTCCTGAGTTCGGATCCCAGCAACTACATGGTGGCTCACAACCACCCGTAATGAGATCTGAAGCCCTCTTCTGGTGGATCTGAAGACAGCTACAGTGAATTACACTGGAGCTAGCGGGACGGAGCTGGAGGCAAGGTTTTAAGGGGCAAGGTTTGTACAACAAAAGCTGGAATCATGAGAATTCACTCACTCATGGGTAACTAGACCTTTGGACACAGAAGTTAGCATTACAATATATAGCAACAGACCAAACCTTAACACCTGCCTCCAGGTTCCTTCCTTGTTTGAGTTCTGTCCTGACTTCCTTCGATGATGAACAGCAGTATGGAAGTGTAAGGCAGATAAATCCTTTCCTCCCCAACTTGCTTTTTGGTTCTGGTGTTTCATCACAGCAATAGAAACGGTATCTAAGTTTGGTACTAGGAGTGTGGTATTGGCTGTGACAGACCTGACCATATTTTGGGGAGGATTACTCAAGGACTTTGGGACTTTAGGTTAGAAAAGACATTAACTGTGGGGATCTCGGTGGGATATTCTGTTGGAATTTGGAAGACAAGAATATTGAGATTAGGGAAGGCAATGGAAGCCAGGTTTGTAAAATTTTGAAGGGAAGTTTAAAGATTATTGGGCCTGTTTGCTGTTTTGAATTGATGTTTTGTCCTTCTGGTCACCTGGGGAGGAAAACTCAGCTATAATTAACAAGAGACAAGCAAGACTGATGTGAAACCTTTGCCTGACTGAGACAACTGATGCTGGTTAGCTGGAGGTGAAAAATTAGTGGTGATTGAGAAGAGATCAGCATCACTGGGCTGAAATCTTCTGGGAAGTGTTTGCTCAGGGTCAGCTCCCACAAGCTGTGTTCCAGAAGCAGCAGAGGTTGGAGCTCGAGCTGGCAGCTGAACTCGGTAGTGGAAGAATCACCCAGAGAGTACTGGTTTTAAAGGCATGGAGGGGTTATGGAAAACAGCCAAGGCTTGACACTGGGAGTGGCGCAGAGAGGCCACTGGTGAAGGTATAGCTTCAGTGACAGTTGAAGGCCCAGGACTGAAGGGGTCATGCAGAGAAGTTGAGGCTTGGCACCATGAAGAGAGCCTGTGAGAGGATATCAGTGAAAGAGCAGTCTGGTTACAGCAGAAGACCCTAGTGCCATGGGATGACCACCAAGAACGAGAGTAGTGGAGCCATTGGAGCCTAGAAGACAGGCTGTGTGTGCTGCCGAGGGCAGAGCTGGAGGAGTAATTCAAGCTGCCTGACAGAGCACAGAAGAATGAGCGAATCCCAGGTAATTGGATATCTAGTTAGTTATGCTGTTGGAATTTGGTTTTGCTTGGTTCAGATTCTGACTGGGCCCTGATTTTTAATCTCTTGAAGAAATTATTTAATTTAATTTTGATTTTTTACAGGAGCCCACAGCTGAAAGACTTTGAGCTTTTAGCAGAGAGATTTTTAGAGAGACTGGGTATTTTAAAGAGACTGGAATTTTAAAGTGTTTGAATTTGTAAAGACTGTGGGACTTTAAAAATCATTTATCTTTATAATGCAAGATCTTGGGGATAAAATAAGAAAAGAAAGGTATGGATTAATAGTGATGTGTTTATGTGTCAAGTTGACAAGGGGACAGTTGGGCTGGCTCATTGTATGTTAACTTGACACAAAAACTGGAGTTATCTAAACAAAGGTAATCTTGATGGAGAGGTGACCTTCCCAAGATCAGCTGTGAGGCATTTTCTTAATTAGTGATTGATGGGGGAGGGCCCAGCCCATCGTGAATAGTTCCATTGCTCTGGTGGTCCTGGGTTCTCTAAGATAGTAGACTGAACAAACCATGGGAATTAAGCCAGTAAGCAGCACTCGTCCATGGTCTTTGCATCAGCTCCTGCCTTCAGGTTCCTGCCCTGCTTGAGTTCCTGTCCTGACTTTCTTCAATGATGAACAGCAATATGGAAGTTTAAGCTAAATAAATCCTTCCCGCCCGCCCCAACTTACTTTTTGGTCCTGGTGTTTCATCATAGCAATAGAAACCTGTTGGGGTCCCTCAGCTGCAAGACACCAGAGCTTGCCACTGCAGACTCAACTCATGCCTTCTGTGCCTGAACCAAAGACTCACTACTATGAGTTCCACCTTCGAGGATTCCAGAGGAAGCTACGCCTGCTGGCTGGCATGTATACAGCCTGAGGACATCTGTTGTTGACCTCCTCCCCCACTGTGGACTGTGCCTCCAGCCATTCCCCGGAGTGGAGACCTGCGGGATGCCGAGCCTCCTCTTTCAGCCCAGCAGCCAGCTTCCCTTTCGGACTCTTCCTGACTCCTCCCGAATTCCTTATGTTATTCAAATGTCGTTGTAACCTAAAGATTCAGTTATGCTCTCTTGTATATAAATGCTGAACCCCCAAAGTAAAGGAGAGCCTTGATTGGAAACCCTCAACTTGGCTTCGTGTCCTTTTGTTCTTGAACTCTGTGTTTCAGGTCTCCTTTCTCCCTTTGGTCGAGGCAGAACCCGGTTCATGAAACTGCGGGATAGTTTCAGAAACCCTAAGACACACACACAGGTAATATAATTGAGTCAATCTATACAGTATTGACAGCATAATATACTATCTTCTAAATTTCACAGTACAATGATCTGCATAATCATGCCTACTTTTCATATCTTTTTAGAAGGAACTCAGTTGCCAGGTGTCCAAAACAACAGAGCCACAAAAGCATCTCAGGTCCTGAATTATCACACAGAAGACCATTGATTTAGTTATATACTTGTATTGAAAGAGTTAAATTTGAAACTTGTGCTGGCTAATGAGAAAATTGCAGGTTTGAGGAAAACACAGTGGACCAAGGTCAAATATGTCCAAATAAGCCTGGGCAAAAGCAAGCTGTTACTAACAGGCCAAAAAGATATAGAAGAGAAAGCATGCAAGGACATGTCTGGGCAGACACTGAGTAATGGACCATCTGGTCCTCTTAGATATGATTTAAGGTCAGATGCTCTGTTGACTCAGATTAAAACCAACCTTAGGAATTTTCCACTCTGTTCTGCACGTAATATAGTTGATATTTGAACTAGCCAATCATGTATAGCCACACTGATTCCTTTGTTCCCCCAGACCTTTTTCCTATATAAACCCCTAACCCTTGAGCCTCGTGGTCGATTCCTTGTCTCCTGCGTGAGATTGGTGGTCGAACCGGAGCCCCGAAAATTAAACTGCCTCATGTGTTTACATCAAGATGGTCTCTCGTGATTCCTTCGGTGCACGTCCTCCTGAGACTTGAGTGGGGTTTTTTTCCCTACGGGGATCTTTCAGTATTAGTCAGGGCTCTCTAGCGTCACAGAATGTAAGGAATGTCTTTCCATATTAAGTGAGTTTACTATGATGACTTATAGTCTGTAGTCTAGCTCCCCAACAATGGTCAGCTGTGAATTGGAAGTCCAAGGATCTAGTAGTTGCTCAGTCCCAAGGCTAGTTGTTTCAGTTGGTCTTCCGTAGAAGTAGATTCCAACAGATGTGCTGGCAAGTAAACACAGGCAGGCAAAGAGCGAATCTTCCTTCTTCCAATGTTCTTATGTGTGTCTCCAGCAGAAGGTGTGGCCCAGATTAAAGGTGTGCACCATCACCGGATCTGGGACTTGTTTTGTCCTAGGCTGGTCTTGAATTTAGAAATCTTCTTGCTTTAGTGTCCTGGGATTAAAGGCCTATACTACCTTGCCTGGGCCTAAGCTTTTCATGGCCACTATGCTTCAAGATCTCCATGCAATATCAGAAATATCAGAAGCTTGTGTCTTCCAGCCTCAAGATCTGTATTCCAGGTGGACCCTCCAATTCTGAATTGTAGTTCATTCCAGATATAGTCAAGTTGACAACCAGGAATAGCCATTACAATATGCAGCAGAATAAACAACCCCAAACTTGAGTGGTTCAAATATCACCTCTTGGAAATGGGTAAATTCTGTAATTTATTAACTTTATTTGCTAATCCTTCCTCCCAACACTACATTTCAAATTTTACAAGACATTACAGTTGCTGTTTTGAACAGCCAATATTTATCTCACTTCACTCTTTCTAGGAGTACTTTTCAGCACTTTTTACACTCTTATGTTTTCATCTGTCATTATTTTCTTTTCACTCAAAAAACCCCAAAGTTTCTTTTGACATGAATCTGCTGGAAATAATTTATGCTACTCAGAAGATGCCTTTATTATGTTTTTCTTTCTTTCTTTTTTTCTTCCTTTTCTTTCTTGTCTTCCCTCCTCCCCCTCCCTCCTTGGCTCCCTCCCTCTTTCTTTCTTCCTTCCTCCCTCTTTCTTTCTTTCTTTCTTTCTTTCTTTCTTTCTTTCTTTCTTTCTTTCTTTCTTTCTTTCTTTCTTTCTTTCTTTCTCTCCTTCTGTTTAGCTGTTTGTTTTGTGAGACAGTGTCTCACTTTGTAGCTCTGGCTGGCCTAGAGCTCAGGAGAAACATCTGACTCCTGGGTGCTGGGGTTAAAGGCATGTTATAGCCTTGCTTTTATTTCTTATGGATGTTTCTACTGCATCTGGAGCTGTACCTTTTGTTGCTAATACATTCATAAATGACCAGCAACACAACACAAAATCCTGAGGTGATTCTGCAGATAGATGAACACAACAACTCACTTATTTGGCTCTGTGTTCATAATGATACTCTAGATCTCTTCTTATTAGAGCACTGGCATGTGTATTGGCTCAGGGGGTTTATGTATATAGATTTCCTGTTAACTTCTAGCTGGAGATAATTATAGTTTCCTTTTGAATATTTTGTTATAAAAAGCGAGATGTATGTATGTGTGGGCAACTGGAAATTTGGCTCATTGGTTAAGATTGTGGCTACTCTTCCAGAGGACTTGATATGTTGCCCTCTGCTGGCTTCCAGAGCACTAACACACACCTGACACACACCATAAACAAACAAACAAAAATCTAAGGTGGGGTAGTATGGTAGTATTCAACACCTACAGTAGAATCATGATATTAAAAGATAGTGACTTCAACACATGGATAAGACCTAACACAAAGATGCTTATTTTTCATTATTAAAAAAAGAAAAAAAGAAAAAAAAGAAAGTCTATTGTTGCAAACATGGCTTTTACGTTGCACCAAGCATGGATTGTTTCCAGGCCTGGGTCCCATGGGCTCCTCCATGGTCGTCACGGCTACAAGTCCCGGAACCTTGGCGTGATGACGCTGGTTTCCGGCGGGATTTTTAGAGTGACGAACGCTTTGGGCCAAGCGACCATGAGAGGGCCAGAGCTCGGGCCCGAAACTAGCATGGAGGGGGACGTTCTGGACACCCTGGAGGCGCTGGGGTGAGTGTTCTCGTAGACCACTTCTCAGGGGAGCGGACACTGACTCTGCGCGTGGCCGCTGCGGCACGGGCGTGCGCTTCTCCCGGGCCAGGCCGTGTGTACCGGGCGGTGCGCAGGCCTCTGCGCTCCGGGCAGCCGGGACCCTGGGAGCCGGCGGGAACGATCGGCTGCAGCGAGAGGCCAGGCTGTGCCGGCCGTGGTCCCTCTGTCATTACACTCAGCCCGCAGCCGTCTCTTCCCGGGCCTAGGGGCCCTTTGTGTGGACGCAGATCCCGCGCTCGCCGCACCGCAGTCGCCTCTGGACAGTTGTGTCGCACGCTGCTCAAATCGGTGGCTTACTCAGGGCTCGGGAGGACTCACTCCCGCTTCTTAGACTGAAGACTCTCTTAGATGATGCGAAACCCTGCATTTAACCTAATACATTCCTTAAAGCACGTTTGCGTGGTAAGCAGGAAGAAATGTCAGTTTTCAGAATGATATTAGCAGTTTAGGTGTGACGAGGAACCCCGGGGTGGCGGTGACAAGGCGATCTGGACACGCAGTGTTACTCCCCTTCCATCCTGGCTTTCTTCACAGCGCTTGCTCTTTTTACCTGTTTGTCTCATGAACTTAACCCAGTTCTCGAGAAACGGGTGCCTTGTCAGCTTTCTTCACTGATGGATTCCTGGCAACATACTAGAGTGAGGTCTGTCACAGAGAACTGCCTGATTGAAGAAAAAGTTCAAAGGAGGGTGCGAACTTGTGAGCAAAGGGCCAAATGGTTGAGGGTTAATAAACAAATCTCTTCCGCAACGTTGGCGCCAAAAGCACAGTCGTTTGTCTCCTTACAGGCAGGTTTCTCTTTTTTTCTTTCTTTCTTTTTTTCTTTTTTTTTTTTTTTTTTTTTTTTTTTTTTTTGGTTTTTCGAGACAGGGTTATATAGCCCTGGCTGTCCTGGAGCTCACTCTGTAGATCAGGCTGGCCTCGAACTCAGAAATCCGCCTGCCTCTGCCTCCCAAGTGCTGGGATTAAAGGCGTACGCCACCACCGCCCAGCTTAAGATTTATTTTTTTATTAATTATATGTAAGTATACTGTAGCTGTATTCAGACACCCCAGAAGAGGGTATCAGATCTCATTGCGGATGGTTGTGAGCCACCATGTGGTTGCTGGGATCCGAACTCAGGACCTTCGGAACAGAAGAGCAGTGTGCGCTTACCCGCTGAGCCATCTAGCCAGCCCCAGTCACCCAGTCAGTGCTCTTAACTTCTGAGTACAGGCAGGTTTCTTTTTAGGGTAACTGCTCCTAAAGAAGCTTGAAACCATCATGCTGGGGTCCCCTTATTTTTGTTCCCTCAAACTACATTGTTCTAGCAAGTGTAACTTTTGCTGCACCCTGATAATGTGTACTTTGCTGTTACCCAGCATAACAGAACTTTGCATTTACTTGATCTTGGATAAACTGTTAAATGAAAGAACAGAACCAGCACGATTATTCAGGGCTATTCGTATTCCTATGAAATTCTCTTACCCTGGTCTGGGGAATATAACTGATATGAGGTTAAAATGCCTTGGAGTACTTAGGCTCCAGCTTGGTTCCCAAGTCAGACATTTAAAATTCTGGGGCTCTTGTAGCCCTTTATGGAATGGGAAGACAGTGGTTTTATTCTTCTTTGATTCCTGAAACATATTGTTTCTACCACAGCATTTAAGAAAGTGAAATTTGCTGTAATGTTGACATTTACTGAGAGACAGTTTTTTTCACATTAGTCAATATGAGAAGTAAAACTGTTGTACACTTTACTGTGCTTCCTGGAATGGCCAAAGACAAGATTTTGAAGTTTGAAAACCCCCTCTATGATAATGAGATGTGGGAAATGTTACTGATTATGTATGTTGTAATTGATTACTGTCTCTTCAGATCTTAATGTAGATTGCAAATAATGTATTTTTCATTGTGATGAAACCACATAGTTTATTAGTGAAAGTGCTTTAGGTTGTCATGTAAAGTAAGAAATTAATGCAATGACTTAGAAATGAAAACTGTGAAAGACCAATGTAGAGATGTAGTGTGTTACAACAACAACAAAAATATGGCTTAGGAATCAGTTCCTTTTCCCTGAAGCCGATGGTTTCATGCTTCTTTGGTTATAGTAGTCTATGATTTTGTGAACAGTCCATCTCAGCTAGTTGGTTTGGCTGGGCATTGCAGCCGTGCAGAGAGCTGATTTAAAAAAAAATTAGGGTCTGGTATATACTACCGACTCACTGAGTCATGCCCTTCAGTAAACATTCATTTCCCCACTTGCACTCATTTCTACAATAAAGCAATTATAAGGTTCAATAAAAACTGATCAAATCGCCAAAAACCCTGACTTTAGGGAAAAGGAAAAACCATAATCATCCACATCTCAGCTCGTCAGGTAAGGTAAAAACAGAGAAACCAATGCAGCTAACACACCTGAGTATGCATTCGGAATGTGCTGCAACAGTGACCAACGAATGGACTGTTTGGTGCATGCCAGGCCAGTGTGAAGTATGCACACTACCTCATTTAACTGCCATAACCCTGCGGTTAGGCTCTTTCTACAGATGGAAACAAATAAGTAACTAACTCAATTAGGATTCCATAATCATGGCAACTGACCAACCTGAGCTGTACAATCCTCTACTGCCCATGTTCTTCACCTCCACAGAACCTTCCAGAAATGTCGCTTTTTAATTATTTATATAGCAGCAGCATCTAAAAATATTCCATGGGACAGTAATAGTAATAAGTTTGGTATGAAACAGTATATCTGACTAAAGCAGCCTCTTGAGTGCCTGATCAAAGCCCAGTCTAGGTTGTGTGGGGTGTAGTCTAGTAACTGCTTTCCCAGCCTCTGGGCATCAGCAGTCCTCTCGGCACTCTCACAGCCCCAGGGTACTTTCCTACTGCACTGGAGCTCTCTAGTTATTCACCATGACTTCTCCCTATGAGAAATGACAGCAAGCATTTAAGAGGTGCATTCTTGATTTCAGTGCAATCCTGTTTGTGACTGAGGCTAGCAGTCCAGCATTCATATTTAATTGGGGAAGTGTTATTGCTACCCTAAATACCTAGGGAACCCACCACCTCTTAGTAGAACCATAATAGCTAGTTTGACACTGCTTCAAGCTAGATGAATAAACCATGGCTTTAGTCCATTAAAGTGCTGTGAATCTTTCTCAAATAGACATCACCAGGGCCTTTTTTTTTTTTATTTAGTATTTTATGTTACAAATGCTCTGCCTGCATGATTGTCTGTGCATTAGGCAAATAACCAGTGTCTGAAGTTAGAAGAGGGCACTGGATCTCCTGGAACTATAGTTGCAAATAGTTGTGATCCCCCATGTGGGTGCTAAAAATTATATTTGGATCTTCTGGAAAAGAGTCAGTGCTCGTAACCACTGAGCTGTCTCTCTAGCCCCCTAATTAATGTTTTTAATATTAGCCAGCCTAAACAATATGAGCCCTTTCTTTTCCTACCATTTACCTATCCCACTGGTCCTGTTGCCAACTTAGTTGTCTACCTCCCTGCTTTCCATACTCAGCTACATTGTTCCACCTTGTAAACAATTCTTCTTTAGTTGCCGCCTCATCTCACTGTATTCCTACTCCCAAAGCGTTTCACATCATTTAGTTCCTCAGTGTTTGCTCTCACAACTACCCCTGCTGTCTAAAGCTCTGGACAGTTTCTTCTAGGATTTCTAGCTGGGAGCCTCTTGTGCATCTAATGTTGTTTTGGTCAATTTCCTTCTTCACCATCCTTGCCTTTATCTTTTATCTCCCCAAAGTCCACAAGCAAGAGCTAATACCCCAAGCCTCCAGCTCCCTCGCCTCCTTTTCACCAACCTTCTCCACCTCCTAATTCTCCCTGGACGCTGCCACAACTAGAACCATTAAACTTCCCAAATCATGAATTCAAGCACAACCCTCCTTGAGCACACCTCCTGTCTCTCCAGCTTCTTTCTCATTCACCAGCAAACACTCTGACCTCACTGAGTCCTCCATGCCACTGGCTCCTCTGCACTCTTCGTACTTTCTGGTCCCCTCATCTTCACTGTCTTCCTTACCCAATTTTGTTTCCATGGTATGTCTTTCACTTTGTTGCTTAATAAATACTGGCTGAGCAAATGAATCCTTGAGTACTAGGGACCCCTAATTAAGCACCATCACTAAGCCCCACAATGTACTTCTTTCCTCTACACTATGATGCACCCACTACCACTAAGCAGCTATCATGTCTTTCCCAAACTATTAAATAAAAATCCCCCAGTCAGTGTGCTGGCAGAAGGAACTTTCAAGTCAGACGTTTAATAATCTGCCAAATCCTGTTAGTAGATAAAGAAAAAATAAACATGCTGGGCCTTTTTTACTACAGTTCTTACAATTGGGGCAGCACAAAGCTGTTAAGACTGGTACTGTTTTATTTATAATATATTTAAATTGCCAGAAGATACAGAAAAAAGCTAAATCCTAGTTACATAGAGCAAGAATAAGCAGTAATTTGCACAGCTACTCTGAAAGCAGCCACAATCCCAAATCAATACAGTTGATGTCTCTATTCCGATAAAATGATGCATAAAATCAGGCAGCAGGGTTTGTCAGAGAGGACTAGAAGCTTTTTCCTCCTAGAGAAAGTAAGAGATTAAAATTAAAAGAATTTAAAAGTAAACAAGAAAAATCAAGTTCTTTTTTTCCCTTCTTTTTCCTTCTTCCAGCCCTTCTCATATCCCACAACTCTCAAACTGATAGCCTCTGTTTCTTTATTATATTGTTACATCTATCAATATCTCCATCATCCCTGTCTGTCTGCTTCTCTCTCTCTCTCTCTCTCTCTCTCTCTCTCTCTTCCAACACATCCCACTCGGTCCATTCTTGTTGTTGTATGTAATGTAGTCTCAGGGCTGACCATTTTGTACTGGATAACCAGGCAGGATGCTCATCTCTGGGAGAGGCTAATCCTCTCAGCAGTCATTCGTTGACTGTAGTTCTTTGTCTAGGATGAGGCTATTTGAGATCTTTGTCTCCCTTCCATGTTAGCATGCCTGTTGGTAATGTCTGTTCAGGTCTTATTTAAGCAGCCGTTTCTAAGAGAAGCAGTCTCACAGCAGAGCTGCTGGTATTCTGGCTCTTACACTCTTTCTGCCCCTTCTTCCTTGATGTTCCCTGAGCCATAAATATAGACGCTCTGCTCTGCTGCAGATGTATTCACTGGGTCTGGGCTCCCCTCAATCCATTGCTCTCTAGATTGTGTCCAGTTGTGGGTGTCTGTAACCATTCCCATTTGCTGTAGAGAGAAGCTACATTTATCTGTGAGAATGAGGTGGGAGTTAGAGTGTAGTTATGCTCGTCTAGCAAAGTGATGCAGCTTCTCTTTGAAGACTGATGGGGCAAGCCCCAGATGGCTAGGTTTTAAGTGCCAGGCTTGGTTTCCTCCCTGTTGAGCGGCCCTTAAGTTTACTGAGACACTGGATGGTTACCACCAACATGAGTTTGTGCTTTATGGATGTCTTGCCAATGCTTGTCATTGTTGTTCATAGGGGTCTTAGCAGGGTAGGGCTCTTGATTGCTGCCCCCCACCCCCAGCAGCTTGTGTACAACTTTCGGGTACCATGGGAGCTAGATTGCAGGAAGGAGGCTTCAGGTTAGATTCAGCTAAAATAATCCAAGTCCTATGTTCTCAGTGTGTCTTCAGCAGTAGAGTCTAACCTCTGAGAGGTACCCAACAGCCTATTTGGGGAGCCATTTGCCTCCGCCCCCCAGAATTGTGAATCTGAATAAAGAGTTCTCAGAAGAAATTAAATGTTCATCATTCTTAGCAATTAGGGAAATGCAAATTAAACAACTTTGAGATTTCACCTTGCTCTGGTTGGAATGGCTTTTCATTTTTAACCTGTTGATTCTTCCTGTCTAGGTATAAGGGTCCACTGTTAGAGGAGCAGGCACTCTCCCAGGCAGCGGAAGGCGGGCTGTCTTCACCTGAGTTTTCAGAGCTCTGCATTTGGTTAGGCTCCCAGATCAAGTCCTTATGCAACCTGGAAGAAAGCATCACTTCAGCTGGTATGAGCCTGCTCTATCCCCTCCCCCCAGCAGGAAAGCAAATGGACAGTGCACAGTGTGTGGTCTTATCAACAGTGCGACAGCTGCAGAAGGAAAAGTCAGAAATACGAAGAAACTGTTTATTAAAGAGTCTTTGAATTGAATTTTATAGAAATTCAAAATTGACTCTTCAATTTGCTACAAAAGTATGAGCCATCCCTGCCTATCTGTAGTCATAGGCTCAGTATCATTCTTTGGAAAAGGTAGTGTGTTCCAGGTAGCTGTTTTAAAAATTGAAGCTTTTGACCATTATTCATTTTGAATTGTTTTAAAAATATGTATAATCCTGGCCGGGTGGTGGTGGTGCACCCGGGAGGCACTTGGGAGGCAGAGGCAGGGGATTTCTGAGTTTGAGGCCAGCCTGGTCTACAGAGTGAGTTCCAGGACAGCCAGGGCTATACAGAGAAACCCTATCTCGAAAAACCAAAAAAAAAAAAAAAAAAAAAAAAAAAAAAAAAAAAGGTATAATCCTCAATTTAAATATTATTCTCAAGTCTTTATCTCAGGACAAGGATTCGCATAAAAATATTGTGATTAAAAACCTTATACAGCTCTTTCAATTTACTGTTATCTTGTAACTAGAGTCTTCCGTGATTTTGGTAGAATTTCAGATAGTCTGATAAAATGAAAACTGAGTAATTACTGGTTATTTGCTGAGGAACAAAGTAGCATTCTTTTCCAAAGCTGTTTTTTTTTTAAACTAATTGTTTTCTTTGTTATACATGACAGGATTCATGTATAACAAAGAATGAAATATGTATATTTAAATATGTAGAATGAAATATGTACATTTAAAGCATGAAGCAGGTTTCTCATAATTATATTAAAGATAGCTGTGAGGCTAATGCCCATGATTGCATTCATTGTCTGAGCATGGAGAAGCAATGGAATTGGACAGTTGCCATGGAGCCAGTTAGCCATTTTAGCTCTGATAATGCTCTTGAGTGTTTTGGCTCCTAGTACTCAAAATGTCTGGCTTACCTGATTTCACAGAGACTCCATTTGGAGGAACTTATCAGAGATTTAAATGTAGAAATATTTCCAACCCCATGACATGCCCTCCGTCCTCTTAACTTAGATGTCACTCTCTGTGTGTAGACATTGTGTACTTGCTTTTTTACCCAAGCCTTGCAACTACCTAGCTAAAGATTGATTTGGAGGCGAAAATCTGGAGCTGAATGTAGAGTGGAAATCACTTGTGATAAATTTTACAGTGGTGGATTATGTGGTAAACACTTGGTGAATATGTGTGACTTCTTCTTTTAAAGGGAGAGATGACCTAGAGAGCTTCCAGCTTGAGATAAGTGGTTTTTTAAAAGAGATGGCCTGTCCATATTCCGTACTTGTATCAGGAGATATTAAGGAGCGCCTCACGAAGAAGGATGACTGCTTGAAACTTCTGTGTAAGTTGTCTTCCCTTGGGTGTTGAAATGCATGTGTTCAACATATTTTTGTTATTTTCAGGTCAGAATTTAGATGCTTTGATCATTGAGACATTAGATATCTTACATATTGGAAAGGCTTTTGTATTTGACTGAAAGTGTTGCACTGTCTTAGACATTCTTACATAAACAGCTTGAACTCTACCAGCACACATTAATACTCATAGTATAGTCAGTAAATCCCTGTGTTTGTGCTTCAATGGTATTTCAGCAAGTTTTCCTTTGCCTGACCCATACCTGGCCATTTATGATGAAATGGCTAACTCTGTCATCTCTAAAGTCTTACTTAATTTTTAAAAATTCTTTGGGAAATTTGGCTGTTGTGCAGATTACTGTATCTTCCCTGTAGTGATGGGCATTGACTGACTGTTTAGAAACATTTATTAATACCTACTCTTATACCAGGAAGTGCCCTGGCCACCAGAACATATAACAGAAAATAAGACAAAATATATTTTGTGCTGTTGAGGTTCTTGAGTGAGGCTTGTTTTTAATGAAAGGAGGCTTGGATTATGTATCAATCTGTATTCCAACAGCTGATCTAAGGGTCCCCTTAGAGTGTGTATTATGTCGAGCTTTGTGCTATTTTTAGAATCCAGTGAACAATGGCTATTTGTCACTCACGCTTGAGGTGTTCTATAGCTGCTGTTCTCTTTGATTCTTTGTAAGTTAGTCTTGACTTCGATATTGATAATACTTGTCTTAAATAAATTATAATTCAAAAATTTTCAAGAAATTCTCACTCATATATTAATGTTATTTTCTGATTTTTTTGTTACAGTGTTTTTAAGTACAGAACTTCAAGCTTTACAAATACTACAGAAGAAAAAACATAAAAATTCTCAGTTAGATAAAAATAGTGAAGTTTGCCAGGAAGTTCAAGCTGTATGTGATGCCCTCGGGGTCCCCAAGTCCGACACTTCAGACATTCCACTTCTGCTGAGCCAAGTGGAATCAAAGGTATCATAGATTATATTTTAAATTTTTCAACAATTCAGCTAAATGCTAACAAGTCAATGCTATAGTCTAAATAAAAACATTCCCTTTAATTGTGCTATATAGACTATCAATTCCAGGAAAAACTTAAATGACTTACTAGAAGTCCATATTGGTGGGAGAGCCCTTGCCTTCCATGTGGAAGGCCTTAGGTGCTCCCCCCAGCACCAAGACAAAAATACTTCCCCAAGCTCTCTGTGCAAGCTAAGTTTTGGATGCATATGTAATTTAACTTGTAGTTTGTATTCAGGAGTCATATCTTAATGAGTGAGTCCTAAGGTTTTGCCAGAGTTTTCCATGATAAAATCACTCTGCAAATTCAAGGAGCGCTTTCCCAGCCAGGGTTGTACTACAGTATAATAAAAGAAGTAGATATTTCTCAAGATGAAAGACACTTGCCATGGATGTTCACACTGTGCTTTCTTTGGCAATGTGCAAGCATACTTTCTTAATCGCTTAGTAAGTGTGTGTTGTGTGGCAAATGATTAAGTAAGTACTCTGATAGGGTAGTTAAGAACAGCTATAACCTTGTACCTCCTGCATGCTACCTTATAACATCACTGGGCAGTTTTGTATGCCATTCATCAGAAGTAAAAAATTTCTGAATTTTATTTTTCTACATATGATATTCCTAGGAGATGCTTTGTTATGATTGAGAAAGACAGTTTTTACTTTCTTTCTTTTTTTAAAGATTTATTTATTTATGTATATGAGTACAATATTGCTGTCTTCAGACACACCAGAAGAGGGCATCAGATCCCATTACAGATGCTTGTGAGCCACCATGTGGTTGCTGGGAATTGAACTCCGGACCTCTGGAAGAGCAGTCCGTGCTCTTAACTACTGAGCCATCTTGCCAGCCCCAGTTTTTACTTTCTAACTTAAGCTTTTCAGTATGTGACAGCAAATACCTGTCATTTACTGTTCTGAGTATTTACATGTGGTGATGATCAGGGTTTTTATTGCTTGCAACCTCTACGGTAGGAAACTGAAGTTTGAATATAGGCACTCAGCTCCCAGGGCTGCTGCTCTTAGCTCACTCTGTAACAAGTCTACTAAGTCTCCTAGCATTTTAGAAATCTGAGAAATTGCATAGGTGTGTGACAGGCAGGAAATGACCCCCAGTGTTAGATATGGAGAGTGAAATGACCCTGGTATGATATGGTAGCTAGGGCATTTGGGGAACTAACAGAAACAGCCTTAAGGAGATCAATGAGTTTAGAAACGATGCAGCACCCTCTACGATACCTGTGTGGTCATGGGAGAGGTAGACTGCTCTGGAGAGCAGAGAATTTACAGTTTGGGGCAGTGCTACACGGGCTTGGTCTAGGTAGTGTTTAAATATAACTCTCATGATGCAATCTGCATGTTAGAAATTCCCTATACTAAAAAAAGGGACAGAGCATCGAATTTCAGTCTGTTTTCTATGTTGTATAGCCATTATTACTAATTATTGACTAATTTTAGAACATTCTAAACACCTGGAAAAAACTCCTGGCCCTGTTCATTTCTTATCTTCCCAGTTTTCAAGGTGACTTTGAATTTGTTTTGTATCCATTTATATTGTTTTCCCCACATGCATGTATGTGCACCATGTGCATGCCTGTTGGATCCCATGAAATTGGGGTTACAGATGGTTGTGAGCCACCATATGCTTGCTGGGAATCAAATCCAGGTCCTCTGAAAGAGCAGTGAGTGCTTGTAATCATTGAACTGTATCTCTTCAGCATGATTTTGAATTTTGAATTACTGTTTCTGATTGTTCGTTGTGTTTACTGTATAATATGACAGTGACCACTCTCCAGGTAGGAGGGTGAGCAAAGCTCAGATTTTCACTCTGTGGTCAGCTTCTTCAGGGTAAATGACTATTATTGGAATAACCCGTGAAGTTTCAGAAGGAAAAGTAATTATCCAATGTCCTCTCTCCAAAATAAAAAATGATACCCTCGGTCAGTGGTCCTGCAAAAGTAATAAAACTGTTTGTGAGGACTGGAAGAATAGAGCTTGTGCTGTGTTTTTCTGTGGAGCAGTGAGAACAGATATGTACCAGTTACAGTGTTCATCTGGTACTTGTTCATGTCTCGGTTTCCTTCTTGAGAGGTTACCAGGAAGTAAAGAGTGCCACGGTAGAGGAAATTCCAAAGTCACTGTCACTCAGGGTTTGTGACACTCAGGGTTTCTGAACTCTAACCTGGGCAAGAAAGCTTTGTGGTTTGAATTACTGTAACTGGCACTTCTTGTGTACCAGGGACTTGACACTGCTGTGACCTTCTTTCCTGCTGGGTGAAGGTGTGTTTTATTTGTTTCACTTTAATATGGTTCTTATTTGGTGTTCAAAACAGCACATCTAAGAAAAGTAAGATGGTTTTAAATTTATATATATATGTATGTATTATGCATGTATATAACTTTTTTGTAATCTTTCATGTTAATTTTTAGGTGAAGGATATTCTCTCTAAAGTCCAGAAAAACCATGTGGGAAAACCATTGCTGAAGGTCGATTTAAGTTCTGAACAGGCAGTAAGTCCTTTTACTAGTTTTATAACTAAGTTAGGGCATAACTCTATTAGTACATTTTAAAACATTTTTGTTACTGTAGTGAAATACTCGTGGCAGGCTGCCATTGGTAAAGAGACTTAGATTGCAGTTTTGAAGGTTGAAAATCTAAACCACATAGTGCCAGCTCTGGCAGGGGCTGCTCTCTGTATCTGGCTCTCCTGATGGATGGCAAGGCTGGTCTGTGTACATAAAGAAGATACCGACCAAGAGGCACCTCACAGTCCTTTTTGGGTCTTACCCGCAGTTACTTGACCTAAGACTTCCCCCTTGGCACCACTTTGCACAGGCTGCCTGTGCTTGTACTGGCTGGTTTTGTGTGTCAGCTTGACACAAGCTCGAGGTATAACAGAGAAAGGAGCTTCAGGTGAGGAAATGCCTCCATGAGATCCAGCTATAAGGCGTTTTCTCAACTAGTGATCAAGGGGGGGAGTTCCCATTGTGGGTGGTGCCATCCCTGGGCTGGTAGTCCTGGGTTCTGTAAGAGAGCAGGCTGAGCAAGCCAGGGGAAGCAAGCCAGTAAGTAACATCCCTTCATGGCCTCTGCATCAGCTCCTGCTTCCTGCCCAGTGTGAGTTCCAGTCCTGACCTCCTTTGGTGATCAACAGCAGTGTGGAAGTGTAAGCTGAGTAAACCCTTTCCTCCTCAGCTGGCTTCTTGGCCATGATGTTTGTGCAGGAATAGAAACCCTGACTAAGAGAGTGCTTTTCCTTTTCTGTTCCTACACCTGCCATCTTGCAGACCACACCTCCACCAGGAACCGTTGAGGGGACAAGTAACATCAGTCCATCGCACTGGCTTCTTTTTATAAATGGACATTTAGTATTTTGGAGAATTAGAATTGATATTCTAGAGTAGTCCACCACAACACTTTAATCAAGTCATTAATTTAAAATATCTACTTAGTCAAGAATATTTATAGTGGCCAATATATTAACAGAGCTGTGATTTGAAAGGGTAATTTGTGAAGCCTACCAGATGGGCAATTACTGGCATAGTCTTTCCTTATTAATGGGCACTGCTTAGTACATTGTTTTCCTAAGTAAATATATCTAATGAAAGATATAGGCATCTCTAATACTTTCTGAACACTATAAATGTTTTGTCATTAAATGTTATTTAAATATTTTTTTCATTTTTCATAAAATGATCATTTAGAATTTAAAGTACAGTGATTTCCAAACTTCTTCTCTGAAGAAGAGTCATAGTCTAATCTTTGTGGTTTCATCCCCAAATTCTTTAGGAAAAACTGGAAAGAATTAATGATGCTCTTTCCTGCGAATATGAGTGCCGCCGGCGGATGTTAATGAAACGATTGGATGTGACAGTGCAGTCCTTTGGATGGTCCGATAGAGCAAAGGTGAGGCTGTTCTCCCACTGGTGTCCTGTAGGTGGCAGTGTGGGGCAGCTCCTGGCTTTCTCTGCTGTAGGTACCTAGGCCCAGTCACTCTGGAGTTCTGTTCTGACCTACACGTTCAGTTACCAGTGCTCTTCCATACAGTGATGCTAGTCTCCTGCAGGCCCATGTTTGCTGAGGACATTTTCCCCTGGCTTGCACCTTCGGTTTTAATTAGCATGGCTTAATTATACCAGTGCATAAAGGAGTATCTGTGAGGTGAGTGAGGTACAGATAGAGAGTAGCTAATGAAGAAAGCAATGTAGGATCAGGTTTAGGGAGGACTGATGTTGGAATAGGTTTTTTTGTGTTTCTTAGGCCGTGTGACTATGGTGTGTCGTCTCATTGAAGAGAGTTGAGGGGTGGAGCCATTTCCAACTAGAGCTTTTCAGATAGCTTGGTGCCTTTGATCTTCACTAGTGTTAGTCTGGGGTTCTCTCTGCTCCTCCCACATCATAGTGTAAGAACTTTACAAACAGTAAATAGGGGCAATCATTGGACTTTCCCTATTTCAAGGACTGCTGTCTTGTGCTCTTTAATGTCCAATATATGACAATCCTTGGTTGCCATTATTCCTCTAGCATTTTTTAGTCAATACCCTTCGCTTCATATCTGCTGCCTGTTATTCAGCTTTGACCACAAGTGGAGCTCTGATATTACCTCGTTACTATTGTTTGGCAGTTCTTCCTGGGTTATAGCACTTGGTGTCACTTATACCACTATGATTTGATAGCCTTCAAGGCCCATGTGCTAGAAGCTTGGATTCCACCATGGTGGTGGTAGTGGAGACTAGTGAGAAATAGTCTGTCCGCCCTCATGAATGGTCTAACCCTGGTCTTGAGGTTGCTCTTACAGGAATGAATTAGTTCTTGTGGACTGTTTAAAGTGCAGCTGTCATGAACTTGACCCCTCTACAACCTAGTCTTTTCTCTGTCCACTTCATTTTTATGTTGGGATGTAGCTGGGGGCCTTGCCACTGTGCTGTTTGGACTTTTAATCACTAGACTCACAAGCCAAATAAACCTGTTAGTTATCCAGCATCAGGGATTTTGTTAAAGCAACACAAAAGTAATGTATGAGCTTCATTCAGTGAGTGTCTAGTCTGGGATAACAATCTAGGACTCTAGCAGTTAGAGAACTTAAAGACATGAAAGGAAAAGTTAAACTATCATTATTTGCAAATATATGATTCTTTTAAAAAACCATCCTATGAATCTACTAGAAAACTCTTAGACCTAATAAACATATAGTTAAGTTACAGGATACAAAAATCAGTGTTAAGAAAGCAGCTGTTCTATGTGTCAGTAGTGTCCTCTTCGCAAGTGTACTTTTTCATATGTCTGTGTTCTTAGGACCAGCTCTTATACAACTTCTCTCTTCTTGGTCCTTGGTGATATTTCTGTCTCTGTGTGAAGCATTGCACAGGAAATCAGTCCTGTGTCTGCAGTAACACATGACAACAGAAATGCCAAGGTAGGTGGCTGTCATCAAGAAGATGAATTTCTAGATAATTTTGTGGGAATAGATCTGAGTGGAATCCAACCCCCACCTCTCCTGCTTTCTTCTTTTGAGCAGAGACTTTATTTATCTCATTACCTGTAGTATGTCTGTTTAAGTTATTATTTATGTCTTCTGGCTTTAGTTTTGGAAGATGATCTATTTGTTTTTTTTTTTAATTTATTTATTTATTTTATGTGTATGAGTACACTGTAGCTGTACAGATGGCCATGAGCCATCATGTGGCTGCTGGGAATTGAACTCAGGACCTCTGCTTGCTCCAGCCCCGCTCACTCCGGTGTAATGCACTGTAGCTGTCTTCAGATGCACCAGAAGAGGGAGTCAGATCTCGTTACAGATGATTGTGAGCCACCATATGGTTGCTGGGATCCGAACTCAGGACCTTCAGAAGAGCAGTCAATGTTCTTACCCGCTGAGCCATCTAGCCAGCCCAAGATGATCTATTTGTATTAGGAGGTTCATTTACTCTAGGTTTTCCAGCCTTTTAGAGTGTAAGGTTTCACAGTAATGGGTAATAATCTGGACTTCCTTGGAGTCTGTTGTGATGCTGCCCTATTATCAGCTTGGCTCAAGGTTTGCCAGGCTTTCTTTAAAACTCAATTCTTTGGTTAATTTTATGTGTTGTTCTTCTATCTCTTTGATTAATTCTCCTCTGATCTTCATTATTCTTTGCCATCTTCAGGGCTCAGGATTGGGTGACTGTTGCTGTCCAAGAGCCTTGAGATGCACCTTTAAGTTGCTGATTTGATGCCCTTAGAATTTTTGCTGGATGAGCTTCTCGCTGTAAGCCTTCCTCTTAGGCCTGCCTTTTCAGTGCTCCAGGGGTTCTGAGAAGTTGTATTCTCATTGTCATTCATCACTAGAAATTTTAATTTTTTCCTGTATTATTTCTTAGGTGATCCAATACTAATTCAAAAATGTGTCATTCAGTCTCTAGTATTTTTGTGGTCTCTTACTGATTTTAAATTTTATTCCAATGTGTTCTAATAGGCTGTAAGAGATTCTACCTATCTTATCGTTTTCTTTCTTTTATATTTGTTGAGACTTGGATTTCTGTTTTACATAATTGATTGTGGAAAAGGGTCCTGTGCTGCTGAAAAAAAATATGTATTCCCTGTTTGTTAGGTGGAATATTCTGTATATTTCTGTTATATCTAGTTGATTCATAGTGAATTTTAGATCTGAATTTCTTTACTTGCATTTAGTTTAGAAGATCTATCTAAACATGAGAGTAGAGTATTGAAGCCACCTCTGCCCCATTAATGTGTAAGGACTCATGGGCCCTTTTATGCCTTTTGGTGTTTGTATGAAATTAGGGGCTCCGATATATCCAGTTCATAAATGTTTACAATTATTGTATCTTCTTGATGAATTTTTCTCCTTATTGGTATGTAATTTTCCTTTTTATGTCTTCTAATTAGTTTTGGTGTGAAGTTTACTTTATCTGATGTAAAGATAACTGCCTGCTTGTTTATGATTTCTATTTGCTTGGTAATTTATTTTCCAATTTTTCATCTTTGCTAGCTCTTTCTTAAAGATAATATATGGTTTTTTGTTTTTTGTTTTTTTTAAATCAAGTCTGTTAGTCTATGTCTTTTTAGTGGTGAATTGAGACCCTTTATAATTAGGGTTATTATAGACAGGAGCTTACTATATCCTGTAGATATACTTGATGATAATTCTGTTTTGCTGAATTATTGGTGTTTCCTTTCCTTCTCCTGTGTTAGACTCAAGAGTTTGTTGAGTTGCTGTGTTGGATTTAGTTGTTTCTTTCCTAGGTCTTATTAGTTTATCTGAGCTTTTCATGGAGTATAACTTTCATGTATTAGGGTTAAGGAGACAGGCTGGCCTGCCTGTCTGTCTTCTTTTCTGCCCGCCTTCCTTCCTTCCTTCCTTCCTCCTTCCTTCCTTCCTTCCTTCCTTTCTTCCTCCCTATAAAGTATTCTATTAAGAATTTTCTGCAATGCTGGAATGGTTGGCATGAATTGCCTTAATTTGTGTTTGTCTTGAAAAATTCTTATTTCCTATCAGTTTTGGAAGATGGCTTTCTTGGGTATAGCATTCTGTTCACAGTTGTTTATTTTCAGACTTGAATATTTCGTTCCAAGCTCTTCTGGCTTTTATGGTTGCTGATGAGAGGCCTAGGGTAGCTCTGATGCTTGTGCCTTTGTGTGTGAGTTGATGTTTTTCCTGTGCTTTGGGGTTCTTTCTTCACATTGTATTTGACATGATGACTATGATATGTTGTGTGTCTGGAGGAAGTTCTGTATGTCTCTTGTGTTTGAATACTTTTTCTTTCTTTAAGTTTGGGGTGTTTTCTGCTGTATCTTCAATAAATAATATGTCTATTCCATTTCATTTTAGCTCTGAACTTCTTTTACACCAGATTTCTTGGAAATTTCAGTCATGCTCCTTAATATGTTTCTCCTTACATGACATATATTCTTTCTCCTTACATGCCTGTTTTTTCTCTCAGCTTCCCTCTGTCCCTGGAGTATGTTCTGCTCTGTGGTCTTATGATGCTTTCAGTTTTTATTTGGTCACCCATCTTCACATATTTGCCTATTTTTTTCAATGTTTCAATCCCCTTGATGAATTTTTCCTTTGCCATGGGCCGGCCAATCTGGGCCTCCCTCAACCTGTGGGAGAAACGGGGGTCCTAGTCAGGTTGAGAAGACATAGGCGAAGAAATGACAAACAGAGCCGACACAAGGGTGTGTTAGATCTGAATGTATTTGTGCAAGGTGAGATTCAGGCTTAAATACCATACAGCAAGCAGGGCAAATTACAAGAGTCACGTAGGCAGGTAGGTTACAGCAAGAGGTGCTGGACTGAGGTCATGTAGACAAGTGACCGCACATTAAGGTCAGTGGGATTTGGTCATCAGGTGTGAAGAGGATTGGAGCCCTCCCTGTTGAGGGATTTTGGTATTCCTAGGCTAATTCTCTGATTCTGCTGGAGGCAATGACTAGGAGGGTCTGACCTGACACTCCTAGCTAATGTCCTTAAGTGAGGGAAACCCTTCATCACTCTCTAGTATGTAAAACATTTCTAGCTATTGTAAACTATTATTGCCCTAAGGAATGTGTCTGACCCTTGTTAGCTCTAGCAAGTCAGATTCCTTGAGAGAAATTCCAAGTTATGGACAGCTTAGTATTAAACTAGGATAGGTTGGAAACATTATGTTGACCAGGAAATAATGCCCAATCTTAACCATTAACGGATCATTTCTTGGGGTACCTTTATGCCTAAATATGAGGCCGTGTTGACGATTGGAAAGACTAACCTGGAACACATCTGAGTTAGGGGATACCAGCGACTGTCTGAAATCCAGGAGGCACAGAACTCCTTTTAGATTCTTATTGCCTCTTATCCTTAATCAGGATTTTACCCCCGATATTTTAGATGTGACTGGAGTAGACGAGTGTGCGTAACATTCCTTCATAATTTGAAAACCTGCCTCTAACATGAGTAGTGGTATTTTGTTCTATTACATTAGCTGTTAGGACACTGTTTCCTTGCTTGTGTATTATGAATTTTCGTCCTTTTAAAGCTCATGATTGTCACTGCTTTCATTCAGATTGACTTTGGCTAACTTTCTCTCCCTCACTATGGCTTAGGCAAAAACAGATAACATAGCAAGAATCTACCAGCCCAAGCGTTATGCTTTGTCACCCAAGACAACAGTCACCTTGGCACATCTGCTTGCCGCCCGTGAAGATCTGTCTAAGATCATTAGGACAAGCAGTGGCATCAGCCGGGAGAAGACAGCATGCGCCATTAATAAGGTTGGTTTTTCTTTCAGTTTGGTGGAAGATGAATATATAATTTTCTGGCTTGCTATTTTTACATTTTAGCCCATTTTTATTCATTTACATCCTGATGGATAAGAAAGGAGAGGCAGAGGGACTTACATCCATCCACACTTAATTACCATTTGTATATACCTTTCAGTTTCTGT
Source organism: Mastomys coucha (assembly GCF_008632895.1). NCBI lineage: Eukaryota > Metazoa > Chordata > Mammalia > Rodentia > Muridae > Mastomys > Mastomys coucha. The sequence goes on from NW_022196897.1 coordinate 102,342,284, forward strand.
AGGCATGACGTAATCAAAGTTTTCTATTTAGAGGAATCGAACGTTGCTTTTCCCAGTAGCTTTATCAAGAATTCTCTTTATCCATTTGGTTACTAAGAATCTTCAGGAATTATTGCCACCACTTATTTGATTTATTAAATTAAAATCTCTCTGAGCGTCCATTTCTTGATTCAGAGTGTAGATGCATTCTTATGACAGTGGTCTCCATGAAGTTCAAGATGTCTGTGTCTTTGATTGTATGATGGCAACAGATGAAGTGTGTTGCCATCACCTTGAGCAGAACGTTTTCTCTGTCTAGTTGAGCATCCATGGGCAATTTTATGACTAAAGAACAACAACAAAAAAAAATATCAAAAACAAGGATGCTATAGTTGATAAAGATTTCTCATTTTGCTCTGGGATAGGATTTCTTGCCAGAGGCATTTGGATATTTGGATTCCCTCCTCTGGCCTCCTCTCCCTTCCTCCTCCCTCCCTCCCCCCATCCCCTCCACTCCCTGCTTGCTGGGTAAGTGCTCTACCAGGCCCACACTGATGTCCCTGAGGATGGTTGTTTAAAGCCAATCTTTTCTGAGTTTTCACTTTCAAGTTTTTTGAGAGAGAGAGCTTGTGAGCTGGTTTTGGATAGCATCTCTATATATTTGTTAGAAGTCATGGGAGAATAACAGTTAAGAAAGGTTGGTAGATATGTATGATTTGGTAATTAGGAATTATTGTTGAGAGTTAAAGTTTCTTAGATGTGGAAGTTTGTTGCATAGTGAGAATGTATTATATTAGTATCAGTATTAGTGTTAGTGTGTATCCCTGGCTGGCCTGAAACCCACTCTGCAGACTTGGTTACCTGGAACTCACAAATATCAGCTGGTCTACTTCTGGCTCTCAAGTATGGGGTTGAAAAACATAGGCCACCATGCCTGGCAGAATTTAGTATTTGTGATACAACTTCTTCTATGCATTTAAAAATAAGTTTTAAAAATGTATAATTATATGGACCCCTGTACCTTCCCTCCCTCCATGCCCCCTATGCAGCACTCCCCACACCCTGTGCAGGGACCTTTGCTCACTCTCAAACTCATGGCATCTTCTCCTATGTGGGTTTGACTAGTGGTGACATTGCAATAGTTGATTCTTTGGTTACTTTGGGTGAACAGTGAGTATTTTGCCTTATCCTCTACAATGTAGGAGCAAGAATCTGTTGGATTTCTCCTGGCTCTGCCAGGGATGTGGCAGGGGTGACACCCTCCAGCGTTACCTATTGTCTTTCTCTCTGTCATGGACATGTAGCACAGTTTATGTCTGCAGAAGAGTGGAAACTTCAACTCTTAGTTGAATCCTAGTTTATCCTTCTAAGTGGTGTTAAAAGCATGGTGAAGGGCATTGGTGTTTGTGTACATGCTCTTGCATACAAGTTTACTGTTCCTCATCCAAAATGCTAAATATTAAATGATATTTGGTAAAGATTTAAGTTATAGTATTTTTAAAATAAAGATTTCAAGTATGTATATATGCATGTATATGTGTATATATATGCATATCCATATATATCATATATATATATATATATATATATATATATATATATATATATATATATATATATATATGCATATCCAGATAGTGTTCTTAGGATGGGACCAGTTTAAAAACACAAAATTTGTTTTGTATATAACTTATACATATAGTTTGAGGGTAATTTTGTGCTGTATTGTGCCTGTGCTTCTACTGTGTAAACTATGATGTCATTTATAGAATTTTTCACTGTGTAATCATGTTGGTGCTTGAAACATTTTGAATTGTGAAACATATCACATCTTGGATTTAGAGTCAGGATGTCTGTGTGGTAATATTGTATAGCAAGTGTATCACTGACCTAACTGTTGTGTTTACATTCTCTTGGGGAAAGAGGGGTCTACTGAGTCTGGTCAGTTTCAGGGACTTCTTGAAGCTGGGTTTAGAGTTGTTTATACTTCCTTTGTTAATAAGCTCTGTAGAATGGAATATTTCCTTCTGGGAGGAAATGGCTACAAACCATACTGGGATTGTTGTTCTATTCAACTCTGTATACTACATAGTCTTTATATGTGGGTAGGCTGCAATGTACCACTGAATGCAGTCTTATTTGATAACCATTGCCAAATCAAGCCGTGTGGAACGTCCAGAGTTGTTCATTTATAACTAAACGAATATGAAGTTGACTAATGTAGGTTAAATAGTCTGTGTTTTCAAAACATTTTGGTTGTGAGCCTAGCCTTTAACGGCTGAGCCATCTCTCCAGCCCTCTAAAATAGTTCTTAATGTAACAAACACCACATTTATCATAAATTCTGCTAAACAAATTTAAATGAGAGAAGACTGACAAGACCAACTTTTAGGAATACGTTAGTTTCTTTAAAAGTGATACCATACTCTGAAGAATTTGTCAAACGTCACACATTTTCAGTATTAATTCATACCATGTTCAACCCTTTTCTGTTATTCAAAAGATTTGGCTTCTTTATTTACAAATAATAGCTTTAATATCATTTAAAACTTTTGTAAATTTTAACTTTGAAAATCAGAAACTTAAAGAAACCTTTTTGTTTTTACACAGGTGCTTATGGGAAGGGTACCTGACAGGGGAGGACGGCCGAATGAAATTGAACCGCCACCCCCTGAAATGCCCCCTTGGCAGAAGAGACAAGAAGGCGGAGGGAGGGGTGGTTGGGGTGGTGG
>NW_022196897.1:102345509-102349633 GCF_008632895.1 Mastomys coucha
GTTTGAATTGAGACTGTAAACTGGTATTTTGTTCAGGATTGAAACATATGACACCCGCCAGTAACAGAGAGGAATCTGGACTCTCGTGTCGTTTGTATTCCTGTGGATCTGTCCTGTATTGTTAATTCTATTTTACAAAGTAGAGCAAGTGTCTAATATGTGTGCATAATCAGTTGTCCTTTTTAAAAATAGGTTGAAATTCCTCTGGTCAGGTTTTTATTAAATTTCTGTTAACTGAAGACATCTTCTTTATTTCACTGTGTACATGGCTTATTTGCCAGCTGGGTTTGAACCTGTGTGACTGACTGGATGGCTAAGTTAAAGGTTGTAAGACCCAGAAGTGGTGGGTAACTACAGTGGAACTGTCTTGTGGACACAGCAGGGCAGTTGCATACACAACCTCAAAGCAGCTGTGACAGCATGCACAAGACACGTATCTTTGCAAGGCGAAGCCAGACAAAAGCCCACGCCCTTCCTGAGGAACTACTGGCAGTTGACTCCTGCTGGGGGACCCTGAGTCTGGTGGGATGTGGAACATTGAGAGGGTACCCAGAATCTCTCTAGTAGACATCCTAAGCCCATGCACACAGCACCAAGTGGACTCAGTTACAAAGCCAGAAGCACATGAAGTTGAGAATGAGAAGTGTGTGTGTGTGTGTGTGTGTGTGTGTGTGTGTGTGTGTGTGTGTGTGTATAGGAGACTCTGGCCAGCTTGAGCTTGCCAAGCATGGGTCTGGCAGGCCTTGCCCTTCTTTCCCACTCCCTCCACCTTGCTAAAAGCATAAGATTACATTCCTAAAGCTAGCTACCAAGGTCTGATTCACTTATTTGTCCACTTCCTCCTCCTGAGGCTGACTACGAAGGTCCAACTATGAAAGTATTAAAGTCCAACAATCAGAAACTCCCATTGGGTTGCCTAGTTAACACGCCCAATTAAAGTTGAACACCTCATCCTAACCCTTGTGTCTTTATAAACTGCCATTTTCCTATGAGGCATCTGTCTTCTCTATCCAGAGGTAGTCCTTCATCCTCCAGGACAATTACTCTGCCCCTCCCCCCCCCTTTCCCTTCCCTCTCTTCCTCTGTCTCCTTGGCAGGGCTTGTTCTTCCCTGCCCCCTGGGGCAGACAAATTCTGAGTCAATATTGTTTTTACAATAAGTATGTATGTATGTATATGTGAAATTATCAAACAATAAAAGAAAATGAGATAAGAATAATGGAACAAAGGGACATACCAATTTTACCTGACGCTATGAAAAATACCCTGCACCTACACAGTACCCAGGCTTTGGATGCCAAGCTCTGAAAGGCAGACTGTGCCACAGAACTGAGGCTGCCATTTCAAGCTTCAGTATGTCAGAGGTTGGGTTAAAGCATCCTTTGGAAACATCACATATGTGAATGCTATATGTGATTTGGTAATTGGATAGAGTGGTCAAAGGCGTGGCTATCATGAGTTTGAGTTCAGATTACAGCACTAGGCCACAGGTGCTTGAGTTTTGGAAATGACCTTCACTCTCAAAGACATGTCTTCAGTTGAGAAGTAAGAAAGGAGACACCCCTGGTGAAATGCTTCGTAAATACACAAGTAAGTAAAGGCACTACTTACTGAACACTGAACTTAAGACTACTAACTGGTATTTTGTTCAGGACTTCCAAAGAAATAGGCTCTAATACCAGCAAAGGAATGGACTTGCCAGTGAGAGTAAGGACAAGCAGGCAGAGAGCTAGAGCTTCCCTCTTCCGGGTCCTTTATATAAGCTGCTACCAGAAATTGTGGCCCAGATTTCAGGTGAACCTTCCCACCTTAAACGGTCCAGATTTAGGGTGATCCTCCCACATCAAATATCTAATCAAGTAAAACCCTCACAGGTAGCCTAGCAGCTTGGGCTTTAGCTGATTCAAGGTATCGACAACCAAGAATAGATACCACAGCTGGTATATTAGTTACTTTTTGCTGTGACTAAATACCTGGCAAGAAGCAACTTCCAGAAGTAAAGGTTTATTTGGTTTGGCTCATGGTTCAGGCCTGTAGTCTGTCATGGCAGGGTAAACATGACAAGTAATACTGAGTCTGTAGCCAGGAAGCAGGGCTGCATCTTTGCTCAGAGGATTTTTTTCCTCTTGAATCTCTAACTCAAGAGGATGGTGCTGTCAACTTCTAAGGTAGGGTTTTCTCTCCTCAGTTAATCCTGACTGGAAACGCTGCTAGACACACCCAGATGTATGTCTCCTAGCAGTTCTAAATCCAGTATGGTGAACAGTGAAGGTGCTCCATCAGAGCCGCTCACTCCTGTAAACTCTGTCTCAGTGTGGGCTCCAGGTCAACAGCTCTGAATCAAACAGCCAACTTATTTTCAGTGGAAAACTGGCTTTTGGTAATTGACAGGTGTGTACTGTTTTATCGGATAGTGAACTAGTGAAAATTTAAAATAATCTTAAAAGTGTAAAAGTAAGTACTGTGTGTGCTGCCATCAAAGCTAATCCTTTGAAGAATGTGGGGTAGAAAATCTGTGTATGGGTCTCACTTGTAAACTTAGATGTTTTGTGTTTATATTTAGTGTTTTTTTTCATCTGTAGTAATTGAAACAAAAAGCTTTCCATAATTAAGAAAGCATATGTATCAGTAGCATTGTAGTCTAAAAATGTAAAATATATATGAGTAAAATATTGTGGGGTAGGTTGTAGAGGAAATTTTAATCCAATAACATGGCTGCTCTGGCAAGGGATCACATCCATAGAATTTCTAGGTCTCTGTGATCTGGCTTGAGAGCAGACAAGCCACATATATTTAATCCCTCTGGTTGGGTTACAGACACACCCTTAGTACAAACCTTTAATCCCAAACAGTAAAGGTAAGGTTAGTTTGTAGAAGGAAGCAACTATGTTTGAAAGTAAAGTCTAATTGAGGGGCAAAGGGATGAATCAGAAATTTGAAAGAATTAGGATAGTATATGCCTAATTCTCACAAAAACAGCACAGGAAAGAGAGATGACTTAAGAGAACAGAGAGAAAGAGAGAGAGAGAGAGAGAGAGAGAGAGAGAGAGAGAGAGAGAGAGAGAGAGAGAGAGAGAGAGAGAGAACAGAGCAGTTTTACCAGGAGAGTTTTATAGAGACAGGTTGCAGAATGAGACAGAGAATGAGAAGTAGGGATGGTCAGAGTTAGTTTGAGCCCAAGCACAGCAATTCAGTTGGAAGCCAAGAGAAGCCAGTTTGAATCTGTCAGTTTGGCAGATTAGATTGTAAGGAGACTAGAAGCTTCCAGGTCTAGGCTTAGGGATTGTTAGAACAGAAAAAGAAATGCTCTGGGCTCTGCCCAAGCTGAGTATTCACACAGCTTGGGTACAGCTCTCATCTCAGCCCTCTATCTGAGGAGATAAAAGTTACATTTATACTAGGCAAAAAAAGTTTGTTGAGCTTAGTGGACCTTGGGCGCAAGCTCTGCAGCCAGACTCACAACACCCAGAGGAAGCTCCACTCCCAGGTGCTCTGACGCTGTCAGGATCAGAAGTGAGGAGGACACAACATCTGTCCCAACACCGGGAGTACCTGGGACCAGCGGGACTAGGCACACAGGAACTCGCCAGCAGAGTGGCTCGGGTTCCTTCCAGTCTCTCTGGGCTGGTGTCCTGAGCAGACCTCGGGCCCAGGCTCTGCAGCTAGTCCCACAACACCCAGAGGAAGCTGCTGCACTCCCAGGTGCTCTAACAAGCCCAGGGTCACAGGATCCCAGAATCACAGGATCACAGAGACAGCTTGACTCTGAGGAGTTCTGACACAACCAGGATCACAGGAAGGATTGACTCCAGTCAGATTTAGCAAGGGCAGGTAGCACTAGAGATAACCAGATGGCAGGGGTGTGGGGGTGGGGAGGGGGTAAGCATAAGAAAATAAACAACACGAACCAAGGTTACTTGGCATCATCAGAACCCAATTCTCCCACCATTGCAAGTCCTGGACACACCATCACACTGGAAACACAAGATTCAGATCTAAAATCACTTCTCATGATGATAGAGGACTTTAAGAAAGACATAACTAGCCAGGCGGGGGCGGCGCATGCCAGCCTGGTCTACAGAGTGAGTTCCAGGACAGCCAGGGTTACACAGAGAAACCCTGTCT
>NW_022196897.1:102350633-102351002 GCF_008632895.1 Mastomys coucha
ATGAGAAGACCAAACCTAAGGATAATAGGTATAAAAGAGAGTGAAGACTCCCAATGTAATGGGCCAGTTAATATCTTCAACAAAATTATAGAAGAAAACTCCCCTAACTTACAGAAAGAGATGCCCATGAACACACAAAAAGCCTACAGAACTCCAAATAGACTGGACCAGAAGAGAAATTCCTCTCATCACATAATAATAAAAACACCAAATGCACTAAACAAAGAAAGAATTTTAAAAGCAGTAAGGGAAAAAAGGCAAGTAACATATAAAGTCAAGCATATCAGAATTACGGCAGATATCTCACCAGAGATTATGAAAGCTAGAAGATCCTGGGCAGATGTCATACAGACCCTACAAGAACACAAA